>NC_088870.1:7271307-7571307 GCF_032884065.1 Artemia franciscana | reverse complement strand
TTTTAAGTCTGATAACCTGGGTTACCATTCAATAAGTCCTTTTCTTCTTATCTGTCTACCTTCAAAATGAAGAAATATCTATAAAAAATAGGATAATTAATAAGTTTTAAATTTTATTTCTCTTAAACAAAGGGCGTTACTTGTGCTTTATTCTGTAGGCTGTATCACTTTCTTAATCTTTTTTTCTTTTATTTTACATCGAAAGAAAATTATGTGAAATCAAGAAGCAAAAGTTGATAATGCAAGTGCAAATCTTCAGGTACTAAACACAAATAATTTTGAGCAAAATGAACATTTGTGCTGTTTTGTCTTTGGAATCGTTGTTGACATAGATAAATTCAACCATTCAGGGAGGAGAGGGGGATGAATATACGAAGCTCCCAAAATTGGAGGAGGGGAGGAGTTTAAGAATATTTTTGTAGTGAGAGGCCTTGAAACAAAAACATTTCATTTTTAGTTCCATTTTTGTCAATTTTTTTTTTCAAGAAGTATCCTTCATTTTGATCTTCGGGCCTTGGTTACACTCAAGGTGGTAACCAAGGGGAAAGATCCTTTTATCTGTTAGTGGAATTATCTGTCGTACTTGGGCTGAATCTGTCACGCGGCCCTCTCATTTCTGCGCCATTTTACCTAAATGTTTTATGATATTTTGGAAAGAATAACACAGACAACAATCGTTAGTGGAGTTGTCACTAAATCAGTATCGAGTGAAGATCAAAATCATAGTCAGAACGCATTTTACCAACAAGCTAAAAACCTAAGTGGAACCTGTTCATGGGTCATGCTCAGCTTGTTATTCGTTAGAACCACCTACACCTGCAGGGGTGCATTGGGCTAAAATTTCTGTAGCAGTAGACATCTGAATGTAATATTTTAAAGTACAAGGAGAAACATTTGATTGCCACAAGGTATTGAACGCATTTAATATACATTTAGCGTTTAATATACTATAAGGAGGCACAAGGTTTAACTCCGTTTAAAAAAAAAACTAATTTGAAAAAGTAAAATTCTTTTTTATGGCACTTGGTATTAACCAAGTGACATATAGCAATCGCCAATTCTGTCGGTCTGTCTGTCTGTCGGTCTGTCTGTCGGTCCCGATTTTGCTACTTTAGGCACTTCCAGGTAAGCTAGGACGATGAAATTTGGCAAGCGTATCCGGGACTGGACCAGATTAAATTAGAAATAGTCGTTTTCCCGATTTGACCATCTGGGGGCGAGTGGGGGGCCGGTTAATTCGCAAAAAATAGAAAAAATGAAGTATTTTTAACTTATGAGCGGGTGATTGGATCTTAATGAAATTTGATGTTTGGAATGATATTGTGTCTCAGAGCTCTTATTTTAAATCCCGACCGGATCTGATGACATTGGGGGGAGTTGGAGGGGGGGGGGAACCTAAAATCTTGGAAAACACTTAGAGTGGAGGGATCGGGATGAAACTTGATGGGAAAAATAAGCGCAAGTCCCAGATACATGATTGACATAATCGGAACTGATTCGCTCTCTTTGGGGTAGTTGGGGGGGGGGGGAGTAATTCTTAAAAATTAGAAAAAATGAGGTATTTTCAACTTACGAACGGATGATCGGATCTCAATGAAATTTGATGTTTAGAAGGATATCGTGTCTTAGAGCTCTTATTTTAAATCCCGACCGGATCTGGTGACGGGGGCGGGGAGTTGGGAGGGGGAAACCTAAAACTTGGAAAACACTTAGAGTGGAGGGATCGTGATGAAACATGGTGGGAAAAATAAACACAAGTCTTAGATAGATGATTGACATAAAGGGAATGGATCCGCTCTCTTTGGGGTAGTTGGGGGGGGGGGTATTTCTGAAAAATTAAAAAAATTAGGTATTTTTAACTTACGAACGGGTGATCGGATCTCAATGAAATTTGATATTTAGAAGGATATCGTGGCTCAGAGCTCTTATTTTAAACCCGACCGGATCTGGTGACATTGGGGGGGGGGTTGGGAGGGGGAAACCTAAAACTTGGAAAACACTTCGAGTGGAGGGATCGGGATGAAACTTGGTGGGAAAAAAAAACACGAGTCCTAGATACATGATTGACATAACCAGAACGGATCCGCTCTCTTTGGGGTAGTTGGGGGGGGGGGGGGGGGTAATTCTGAAAAAATTAGAAAAAATGAGGTATTTTCAACTTACGAACGGGTGATTGTATTCCCATGAAATTTGATATTTAGAAGGATATCGTGTCTCAAAGCTCTTATGTTAAATCCTGACCGGATCTGGCGACATTGGGGGAAGTTTGGGGTGGGGAAACCTAAAATGATGGAAAACGCTTAGATTAGAGGGATTGGGATGAAACTTGGTTGGAAAAATAAGCAGAAGTCTTGCATACGTGATTTACATAATTGGAATGGATCCGCTCAATTGCGGGGGGGGGGGGGGGGGTAATTCTGAAAAATAAGAAAAAATGACGTATTTTTAACTTACGAAGGAGTGATCGGATCTTCATGAAACTTCATATTTAGAAGGACCTCGTAACTCAGATCTCTTATTTTAAATCTCAACTGGATCAAGTGTAATTGGGGGGGGGGGGGGGTTGGGGGGACCAGAAATCTTAGAAAATACTTAAAGCGGTGAGATCAGGATGAAACTGGATGGGAAGAATAGAAACCTATCTAAGATTCGTGACTGACATAACTGGACCAGATCTGATCTCTTTGGTAGAATTGGGGGGGGGGGGTCATTTTGAAAATTGAGGTATTTGTAACTTACGAAAGGGTGACCAGATCTTAATGAAATTTGATATTTAGAAGGATCTTGTGCTTTAAAATTCTAATTTCAAATTCCGACCAGATCCTGTGACATTGGGGGGAGTTGGAGGGGGAAACCGGAATTCTTGGAAAACATGAAATTTGGGGTATTTATATCTTACGAATAGATGATCGGATCGTAATGGAATTTGATTTTTAGAAGGAATTCATGTCTCAGAGCTCTTATTTCAAATCTCGACCAGATCTTTTGACATCGGGGGAGTTGGAGGGGGAAATCTTGGAAAAACACTTGGAGTGGAGGAATCGGGATGAAGCTTGGTGGATAGAATAAACAAATGTCCTTGATACGTGATTGACAGAATTGTACTGGATTCGCTCTCTTTGGGGGAGTTGGGGGGAGGGGTTCAGTGATTTGGCGACTTCGGTACTTCTGGACGTGCTAGGGCGATGAAAATTGGTAGGCGTGTCAGGGAGCTGCACAATTTGACTTGATAAAGTCGTTTTCCCAGATTCGACCATCTGGGGGGCAAAAGGGAGAGGAAAAATTAGAAAAAATTAGGTATTTATAACTTACGAGTGGGTGATCGGATCTTAATGAATTTTGATATTTAGAAGGACTTTGTGACTCAGAGCTCTTATTTTAAATCTTGACCGGCATTAAGCCTCTTATTTTCCTTTTTAAATCAATCTATTGATTCATAGAATTTTGTTAGAGCTCATACCATATGATCTCTTGGCTCTTAGCTCTTCTCGCCTCGTCACAAGTGCCATATGAGCTCTTAGCTCTTGTTATAATCAATAAAATTGAATAAGTAAGTTTTGAATAGTATAATTTGTGTATTCATTTCAATGATATAATAACTGGAAAAGAGAATATTTTTAATATAATTAGCTTTCAGTGAAGTGCAAAGGCGCAGTAGGCTTTAGATTTTTACAGTTAGGGAAGGAGGCATTAGCTAATTCTCGCTTGTAGTGAAACTAAATTTGTTATTAACGATTTTGGGAAGAAATAAGATTAAACTAAATATTTGAAATATAAAAATAGCAGCTGCTGAAAAGCCCATCATTTCAAAATTTAATTTTACTATAATTTTTACAAATATGTATTGTCGTTTTAAGAAAATATTTGTAATATAATTCATTTTCAGTAAAGTACCAATGACCCACTAGGTTTTAGAATTTTACAGTTAGGGGTGCAGTACCCATTTTCTTGTTTGCGGTGATTTTTGTTCGTTTCAGTCTTGAGTCGCGTATTTAATTAAAGCTTTATTCGTCTTAAGATTGATTTGTTCATTTATATCAGTACATGTTGTATTTTTCTTTGCTTTGATTGTTTATTTAATTTCTGTTCGTTTTGGGTTTTGTTTATGCTACAATAGTATTATGTTCGTTTTAAGCTTGATTTGCAAATTCTATTTTAGCTGTTCTCGTTTTATTCATTTACATTAGTGCAACAAAACAATAAAAACGAATGTAATACGAAACCAGAAGAATGGAACAATAAGAACAGTGCAAGAAGAGATAAGAAACCTTGAGACAATATATTTTTTTTAAAAGAAAACCAAAAAAAGTTGAACCCCCCTCCCCCTCCTGCACAAAAAAGCAAATCGAATATGTTTAAGCTACTCCAACCCCATCCAGGTAATAAGAGTCCAGCCTAATGCAGGTTCGATTTTAATTAATTTTAGTTTTATTGACGAGCAATTCTGATTTTCCCCTTCTCTTCTTCGCTTGATTAGTTGTAATTTTTTTAATGTTAGACTTTTCTGTCCTTTTCTTGATTTTATCGGCATTGAACATGATTTGTTTGATCTGCTTGTCCTTTTTCGGTGGCTAGCGTTAATCCCCCCTAAAATCCCGCCTACCCCTTTCCCGCGGAAAATACTCCCGAAAAATAGCCCCTCGTGGAACCCCACCGCTGAAAATACCACTCCCACGCGGCTGGTTGGTCTCCAATTCCTCTGGATTAAAAAAAGGGACTAGAACTCTTAATTTCTGATCCAATCAGCACACTCGACCTTGAGGTAGAGGTGTGGATGAGGAAGGGACAGTCCTCCTCCTGTACGGAACAAATTCTGCTCATTTGGGATTTAGTGTTATTCTTTAGTGTTTTAGTGTTATTACTTTCATAATAACAATGTAGACCAGAAATATTCTCAGAAATCGTAAGGGAGTAGATATCTATTTCGCATTTTTGATGCGTTTTTAAAGTTTCTTTTGTACATGCTAGAAAATATCCTTTTGCTGCGTTTTTCCTGGGAAAATTTTCAGCCGCGGGGGGGTGGGTACCCGCATGATTTTAAAAACAATCAGAAATTAAATTTTGTTTTCAAATGAAAGTGCGCTAAGAACGAAATTTCACCCAAAATAATCCGCAAGAAATTTTCTGGATGGAATGTTCAGCTAGAATGGAATTGTCTTGGAGGAATTTCCCCGGAGAAGGGGAGGTGGTATTTCTACGTGAAAAACAATTTTCCTTTATGGAATTTTTCCGTGGGCAAAGGAAATGTAGGGAATTCTTTATGGAGGGGGGAGCCAGATTTCCTGGCAGTTTAGTTTCAGCAGTTTAGTGTCAAGATTCAAATTAAGATCATATACTTTCGGTTATTTATCAGGAGTTTTTATTTTTGGTATTTCTAATGGTTCAATACCTTGAAGTTGTGATGGGGCTGGTTCAATACCTTCAAGTTGTGATGGAGCTGTTGGTAAAGCGTTTTTTAACTTTTGATCTAATCTTACAACCCGCCGCTTCAAATTACCGTCATTTTCTTTTAATTTTTCAACAACTATTTAGCTCTTCGGTATATTCATGAAATCCTTCGTGTGTTAACGCATTCTGTCTAACGTTTTGTCTTTGCATTTCCCTGTTCTTAATTATATTTGTTAACAACTTGTTTATTTCCTCAATATTCATTTATATAGATCAAATTATATTTAAGAAAAAATTAATAATATACAGTAACGTTTGACGACTCTTTTTCATAAAAAAACATCAATAATTAGCTCACCCGATTTATCGGTTGATTCATACGTAATAGGAGTTGTATGATTAACTGTAGCAATTTGAAATATCTCCTTTGTATAGTTCGGAAGACAGCCTTTATCAAAAAATACTCTTTTTCTTATTAATTTTAACCAAATCACCAATATTAAGTTTATATTGCATTGTTTGAGGTTCTATGTCTGGAAACAGATTTTTATGCACCTTATTTCCATTTCGTTTTCTACCAGCTTCTATTGGTTTCATTTTGATTGATCTGTGATATGAATTATTATAATTGTCAACGAATGACGGTAATACATCTTTCTATCGTTTAGTATTCTTGTAAGTAAAATGTTTCCATAATTTCTCTTTAATATTTCTATTAAATCATTCCGCTATTTGAGCTTTCAATTGTGTTGCGAGAGTAACACTTTGGTTTTGTCGTTTTTTTCCCTAGTACCCCGATTTCAGCTTATTCCTAGAAAGTGGTAGGGGTCTAACCTCTTCGGTTTTACGGAAAGTGCGAACCTTAGGTTCGCATTGATCGTATTGATGAATACGACTTTGCATTTTGGAAAACTTCGTAGAGCTCTTGCCTGGGGCCAAAACGGATGGTTTTTGATTGTTCTTGAGCCAGAGCCTATAGTGTGTGAAGTGAAGTGGAGTTTTATAGCCTATGTCAGAGAGAACTATCTGAAATTATGCAGTCAAGCTTTCGTTTCATCAAACCATGTTTCTGCTTTCGAGTGGAAAGCACCGTTCTAGCAGACAAGCAGGCACGCACCAGTTTCAAATCGAAGATGGACTAAAATCTATAAGTGTTAAATATATGCGACAGTTACCCAGCCCCACAGCCGATATATCTTCTTCGAGTGATAAATAGAAAAATTTACAGAAACAAAAAGTGGGGAAGTGCTGCCATTTATTGTTTCTACTCATTTCTGTTCGTGATTTCAGCTGAGTTCATAATTCGGTTTTTCGCACTTGGGATTGCGGTAGAGAAATGGTATCAGATGTGCCTCTTAAACTTTAAAAGTTTTCTCGTTGGTAAAGAAATTAGAGTTGGTCCTTTCCTCCTTTCTAAGTGATGACGTTAGAAACTTTGCCTAAGGCAAACTTTTGCAACTTTTGATAGTTGTATTGGGGGTTCACAACTTTTGCGAGTTGCTGTACCTAGTATTTATTTTAAGATCCTTACAGATTAACAACTTCAGCGAGGAAACAAAACCAAAGTGTTGCTCTCGCAACACTTCTCTTGGCGAAGCCGAACAAAGGTTGCCGTAACACCTCATGTCATTCATTAACAACTTCAGCGTTTGATTGAAGTGTCGAAAACAGAACCAAAGTGTTGTTCTCGCAACACTTTACTCGGAGAACCCGAACAAAGGTTGCCGCAACATCTCACGTTTTCTTTCAAATGTGTGATAAGAGGGGTGGTGTAAAGAATAGATATTTTGTTTTTGCATTAATTCGTTTATTTTAGCTTTTGAATCAGTTTAACGATTTTCTCTTACTTTTATGTGTAAATCATCAATCCCTGAAAAATTACAGCAATATAATTCTAAAATCTTGTCTTGTAAAACCATGTCTTTGATTTGCCTGTACCCAGCTTTTTTCTCTACCCATTCCCTTTTCAAAGGAAGAGGGGCTCCCCCCCCCCGAAATGTTTTTCTGGTTCGTAAAAAACGTAACAAAAAAGAATATAAGTAAATATTTGATGGGTTTTTCAATTTTTTTTGCACCCCCCCCCGAAACATTCTTCTGTTCCTGAATTAAAAAAAAAATATTCTGCTTAGTTTAGTCGAAAAAAATTTCACTCACTGGTAATGCAAGTTTCCTCAAAGAGAATACCTTCATCTCCGGTGCAAAATGGAAGAAGTTAAATTGTTCTTCTGAGATTTCTCTGAAGGTTGGTGCCGTCTTTTAGTTTTCTGTCATTTATTCAGATCTCTTATTTGCGCTCCACATGTTATGGCAAGACGAATCAGTCAATTATAAATAGTCTAGCCACACTTACTAAAAAAGTTTATAACGGACGAGATAGGGCGATCCTATAAGGTGCCGTTTTGCCTTGGAAAGTATTATGACAAGAAGTTTTAATTTTTGTTTCGTTTACAATTTTGGTGATTTTTTTTTTTATTTTTTTTATTTTTTTATTTTTTATTCTGGTTGAGAAAGAGAGGGATAATCAAGCTTAATGTATATTTAAAGAAAAATGCCACCTCTTGCAAAGCTTTTATTCGGTAATAAAATACATGTGCATGTCTTTACAAATTTTGGAATCTACTGACTATTTTCCTTTACCCTTTTACGTGTCTCCTTTTCTCCGTCTGTTTGAAACTCCTCCAAACTCCCCCGAATTTTAAATTAGTCTCTTCGATTCCGTGTGCAAATTTGTTTAGGTTTGAAAGTAAGAAATCAGTTTAAATTGAATGGAATGGTGGGATGCATTTTAGCACAAAGCTAGGGGATTTGTTCTGTGGATTATCCCAACCCCCCTACCCCTCACCACCTTCATCAATTTAAAAATAATTATATTAAACTTTGATTTGTGGCTATTTTGGTCTTTTTGGGTGGACCTTCAGCTTGTTAAAAGTATCTTAAACGATTCTGAAATTTATAAGACTCATGTGTAAAACGTGCCTCAAGTTTATATGACTCATATATATTTAGGCTGATGATGGGAGATTTGAGGACACGAATAAAGGAAAATCTGGAATTTTGGAAACTTTCAAAAAAATTTCTGGTTCAAGATTTTTTCCAAATTCACACCCACAGCATCCCATCTCAACCATACAGATGGGTCAGAAGTTTGGAAGTCCGACTCCTGAAAAAGGTATGTTTACAATCATATGAATGACAGATTTTTGTTTTTATATTTTTCACTACCAAACACTATAGTGGAGGAGAGGTACGAAAAAAAAATGGTCAAACCTCGAGGAAATTGTTTTAACAGAATTTGCTTTTACAACAAAATGTTCAGAAAAGTGAGCCTAGTAACACAAAAAATCGCCCCAAATCCCCCCTTGCACAATTATCCCAAGTTTGCCCTTGAAAGGGAAAATGAGGGGGGGGGGGTTGAAATTAATTTTTGTGTTTATACTTATCCTGGAGTGTGAATGGTTGTTTCGCGTCCAATCAAGTATGTCGACTCCAAATCGTTTTTTTTGTTTTTGAACCCTAATGCCTATTTCCACCCTTTAAGGATGGAGGGAGGGGGAGGTAAAACTCGACAACGAGTTTGTTGAATTTTTGGTCGTCTTCTATGAAATCAATGGCGGTTAGTTCGAAAATGAAGTTAAAAACTATGATTTTATAACGACTGTGAAAATTGACCTGCACAAATTAAAATATAAAAATGAGTGGCGGCCTGACTAGAGGTTGATGCATGACTGAACTGCAGCGAACGATGACGAGTCATGCAGAACCTGACTCGCTTCGTGAAGTTGACTATTGAAATTCACGCAGAAGCGACATCTTTTAGGAGAGCAAGAGATTTTGTCAACATTGAAAAGATACTTTGGTACATTGAGCCCCTAGAACCCTTCAGGTATGAAACTTGTGTCGGCGCTTTATCATCTTTAAACGCAGACGATGCCAAATTTGTGGGAATAACGATTCTGAAGGATACGGAAGCGAAAGAAATTGACAAATATGTTTTCAGGAGAAAGGAGAAAGCTGTAACAATGACTGAAAAGTCATCCGTGGTGATAGGTAGATAGAGGGTAATGGTCAACCCAGCCCTAATTTGCCAACGTCTAGCCGCAGTGGCTAGCACAAGCGCTTCTGAATTGAACGAAGCTCTTTAGTTTGAGCTCTGTAACTTGCCACCATCGCTCTTTAGTTCTTTCGAGGTGAGAACAGCCAACGAAACCTCTCTAACAAATGCACTAATGAACATTGAGAGGCTCGAAAGTCCAGTGACATTGCCAGCATCCTAGAGAGTTTTGGATGGTGGCTGGATGGTCCACAAAATTCTGTGGATGACAGGATCAACATACTCTGAGGTGGCAGGATCTTAAGTATATAACGTCAAAAGACATATCGGCTAGGCAGCAGTATATTTGACTCTTGCACAGAGACACCGACGACAAAAAATTGCACACAGCTGAAGAGAGACCAAGGTTTGTCGCGTCCAACGATTGAATTTTCTCCTAACATGAAGATCGTCAAAAGTAAGGAGGAATTTCTGAGAAATCCCAAAAATAAATGATGCTTCATCGACCTACTTACTGAAAGGCTGGCGAACTCAGGATGCAAAGTTCTACGTGCTCAGAGTAATAGCGATGTCTTAGTTGTACAAACAGCTGTCAGGTGCGTTGAAACTTAGTCGCACACTTTGATTGAGAATGATACCGACCTATTAGTCTTTCCGCTGTACTATGCCAAGCGTGATGCATGACATATCTTAATGCAGACTGACACACGTGCAAATGATCGACAAGTGTACGAGATAAAAAGGATCAAGATCAAACGAGGATCCGAAACAGCAGAAAATCTACTCGTTTGCCACGCAATATCTGGCTGCGATACAACATCTAAACTTCACGGAGAGGGAAACCAGCAATGGTTGCCTTGTTACTCAAAGCTGGGATATTTTAGGATGCTTGCAAGATCTTCATGACACCATGACCCAACCACCAGGAGATCGCTAAAGCTGGAGAGAAAGCTTTGCTCCGCATATACAAAAGGAAAAGCAATGAGAAGACCCTGAAGAATTTCCGGGTGCGAATATATACAATCTGGGTTGCAAGTGCAGATGCTTTCGTTCAGGCAGAGTGGCTTCCGCTGATTCCGTCTGCTGCAAAGTGCCCCTTTTACAGTAGCAATTTGCAACTAATATTGACACGTCCAATTTGCTCAAGCCTAAATAATGAGATTGGCACCTCTCTTCGTCAAGGAATATGTATCTTCCCATTGTGACATATGCTTCCGGAGAACCTGCTGAAGATGGTGCGGTGCCAGTGCACCAGCGGGCGCGAGTAACTCAGATGCAGCTGCCGTCTGAACAATGTGCCCTGCAGCCTGGTCTGCAGGGAGTGTAAAGGGGCATTATGCGCTAACGCTGCAGTAGGGTTCAGGGTTCTTTAAGGTTCAAGGTTCTTTATGACAATAGCAAAAAATAAACAATTTTACACATACTTTCCGCTGGTGGAGAGCAGAGCTCGTATACCAACAAGGAAAAAAAAACCCACAAAAAACCAATACATCATACTACTGAAATAAACACAACTATTCTTGCCTTTTTTTCTTACTAAAGAAATAACATTGACATGTTACTCCAATCTAGTGCCATACACACGTTCATTCGAGACAGTACTAGCTTAACAGTATCAATTACCAGGTCTAACAGTGCGTAGGGAGTGCAGAAAGATCATATCCATAAACCACAAAATAATACAAATGATAAATACAAGACACCATCCTACACCAAAAATAAGTTTTTTATAAGCATTGAATGAGCAACGTTCAGAGTCGATATCTAATGGCAGTAAGTGACAATGTTATATCTCTAGATGCTATAAATTTAAAACAAATTAAAGAACCATATACCGCGCTGTAAATCTTGAACTCTCTTATTTTGACAAAGGGATTAATGGACGAGGCCCAGATCGAGTGGAAATTGACATTTTGGGACATAAAGAACACAGGCTCATTTGATAAAAATATTTAGGAAGATCTCCACCAGAATTTAACTTAAGAAAAACTATTGAAGACTGGACACCAAGACTCACAGGGAGGATATCCAAAATATTAAATAACGACTCTGTAATTGATTTACCTGGCAAAAGGGAAGGAGACGGTAGAAATAACTTAGGGACACGAGCAACCTTATTCTGTATCTTTTGAAGTTGAATAAGATTAGACTGAATAGTATTTAAGTGAACCAATCCCGCATAATCAAAGTGAGATTGTACTGAAGGAAAGATATGATAAGGATGATAACGAAGACAAACAGGAAGAAGAATTAGCTTTAGGTTGTACTTTAAAATCAAAATGTTCCTGTGATTAATTAACCCGAGTTATAAAACTTTCCTTTTTATAACTGATTGATCTGAAGTTTCGATCTCGATTAAGGAAGTGATTTTTGAAGATATTTGACAAGATAGTAACCCCTCATATTAGCCTTACAGGCTCCCTAGAGGTGGAAATGAGGTAAATAGTAAAAATAACTGCCTTTTGACCTCATATTTAGCAAAATGGTTCCTTATTTGATATAAAATGACCCTTTAGTCACAGGATTCCGGCAGATAATGATCTGTATACTTCCCCCCTCCCCATTCATGAATGTGGAAATTGATAGTAGGGAACAGAAAACTTGGTTTTTGACGTCGGACTCCGATTCATCATGCTTGATTTGAAATAAAACGACATTGACACCCAAAAATATGTCCGAATAGAAATTCGGATTCCCTCCCTCATTTTCCCCTTCAAGGGGGTTTTGGGAAGTTATGCAACGGGGATTCAGAAGGAATTTTATTGTATATGATTAAGCTAATTTTTAAGAACTTCTTGGTATGAAGGAATATTCAGTTGTGATTTCCCCGAGGTCAAACCGTACTTTTCCTCCTGGCAATTTCATTTAAGTAAATTCCTCAATTTCTCTGCAGCTAGCAAAAACAGATCCGTGATTTTGTTGGATTCTTGTAAGCGAATCTGTGATCAATTCTGTTCGCAAATCACCGAATTGATGTTGAGGCTGAAGACAATCTATTTATTTTATGTACCAAGACAATTTCGTCAAAAGTTGAGAACATGTGGTTTATATGAGAATTCCACAAAATTATTGAACAAATATAATCACTGCTACTTTCTTTCAGGGAGATAGTCCTCTTTCTAGTGAGTTTTTAAGAGGGGTCTGTATCTAGTCTGCATTTCTTTTTGCTATTGTACTATGTGAATGTGTACTCAAGATTTGTTTTTTCCTCGTCTTACTGAGAAAACAAATCCCTAATGAGAAATATTATTTTTAAGTTTTCATTCAAATTATCGATTTATTGGAAAAGTAGGATCGTAATTAAAACTATAAACGTAATTGGTATTTTTTCATATCCTTTTTATATCTCTTCCAGAAATTACATATTGAAGGGAGCCATTTTTCTGTAAATAAAACAATTTAGTTTTTTGAGATTATATCTGGTTTGCTGGAACTCGCCTAAAAAATGAATCCTATTGTATCTTGCTTTAAAACTGTACCCAGAGAATGAAATCGGAATTACCCGTGCAGTCCTGGGCGATTACAATTCATGTAGTTATAAAAACAAAAAAATTCAGAAAGAAAACTTTCCTGATTTTCAATTATCCTTTTAAAGTGTCCCTCTCTGCCACAAAATGCCCATTCTTGAAACGTGCGGTTCTTTGGCCTTTTTAGCTCTTCAAAATTAGTAATACTAGCATTGTTAATCATTTATTTTGAATAACAAAATAATTTTGGCAACAATAAGGTAGCAACTTGTTTTATTTTATATTTTTTTCTTTTTTTTTAGTTTTTTTTTTAGGCACTAGTCCAACTTTATCAGCCTTTTTTTGTATAATCTTGATTTGATACAAAGGCTTAGAATTATCCATAGACTGGGATTCTATAATTGTAAAAAAAAAAAAAACTAGTACCCCGTCTCTTCTTCTTTCCTTTTCCTCGGGAAAATATGAACGACTAAACTCTTTTGCACTGCAAAAGAGTGAACATATAATCTTCTTACAGTAGGTAGTGAAATTGAAAAGGGTACTATAAAATTTTTTAGTAATCATTTCCTAGAAATCAACAAAGTAATAATCCAATGTAATCCAATCCAATGTAAATTGCTCTGAGTTAGGCTTGACCGTTTCTGAAGCCAAAACCTAAGTCTGAAATAACTTGGGTTCCAGAATTAGCATAGAGGAGTCAAAATTCCTTCCAACTAAGATAATTAATTAAGACATCGAGGATAATTAAGACATCGAGCTGGATTTTTGATCAATTGGCTAGAATAAGCGGCTTATCAACGTAGAATATTTTAAGTAATTAGTGTATCCGAAAAGCTTCGAAAAGCGGACGAAAATTTACTAGATGTTTTCCAGAGAAATTACCTACGGATTGTTCTGGATACCCGACTGACTGATCGTATTTCAAACAGTCGGCTGTACGAAAAATGCGGTTCAATCCCGCTTTCTAGGGCTATAATGAAAGAATGGTTGATGGCTAGGCCACGTTCTGCGGATGAAGAATGACAGTTTGCCGAAGACTTTCCTTTTTGGCCAACTGTCTGGGGCTACACGGAAATCAGGTCGTCCTCGTCTGGGGTGGGAGGATGTCATAAATAAAGATTTAAAGGAAATTGGAACTTGCTGGGAGGGTGTTAAGAGGGAGGCCTTGAATAGATTAGGTTGGAGGAGGAGCGTGCATAGCTGTGTTGGCCTCAGGCTGCTGCAGTGAGTTATTAGTAGTAGTAGTATATATTGAAAGGTGATTGAGATTATGCGCTAGTGCCTTCAAATGATTGAACAAGAAGATGAAGAAATTCTGATCGGTGTGTGTAATGCAAGTTAAAAGGAAAGAAAATACGAAAAAACGAGCCTGGTCATTGTGTATGGAACAAAGTTAGACATCATAAATAATTAATATTTGTTTCATTTTAAGCTTCGGTCATGTATTTACGCACTCTTAATGTCTCTCGTTCTTTTAGTTGTCTGCAGAAGCAAACCTGTTGGTTTGTTCCTTAGTCTGTTTAGCTATAGAGTCAACTTGCTACTGAGACAATTTATTGGGTCCTGATCATATATAAATTGATTTGTTGTTGATATATAGCATAATCTAAGAATTTCTCCTTCCTCCTCCAGCCATTTCCGAGCCTGTTTCTACCTTGTCTCCTGTTTGCTGCTGTACCTCCAAATATGAAAAACCCTTTGCCCCCAACATTAAAACAAATAAAAATCCTGTTAGTATCTCTCTTTTTGTTATTTGGTACAGGCACTGCCCTTGTTTTGTATTTGTTTGCTTATTTTTTCCCCTTCTTTTTTTATTATCGCTTTTATTATTTTTTTTTTTTGCTTTATTGAGTTATACCTAACAAATATTAGTTTGGATAATGGGTGATGGATGGATTATCTTTCTGATGGTTTTAATTTTGAGTCTTTTACCGTTCCTTCAGTTTTTGTTGCCTTTTATGTTTGTTGTTTACCCTGTTTTTATCTATTGATCCTGAGAATCGAATTCTTCCCTCTTCAGCTTATGACAGCATTTTTTTTTTAAATAAATATAGGTATTTGCCCGACCCCATTCAAGAAGTTTGATCTGTTTAAAATTGGTTTTTCTGTGTGCACTCTCAGATAATCAGCTTAGTCTGAGTGAAATAAACTACTATGCTGATATATTTTAATAAAATATTTAGTGTATAGAGTTGGTTAGGTTTGTTATTTAATACACTGCGTTCTCTGCGGCCTGCTTTCCATAATTCTCTGTGGTAGTTTCCATAATCTTGTTACTAAATTTTTCATCATATTAGGTATATTTCATTATGATAAACCTAACTGAACTTCTTGAGTGTGGTCGGGATAACACATAAGTAGCTGAATGCATTTTCTGTCGTATTTTGAATATTCTTCTGTAGAAGCCCTCCCGCTCATGAAAATAGGTGTCGGTTTGGAACTATGTTCTTTAACCCCTCTCTCTTCCAACGCTGTTCTATGGCTGATGGTCCCGAAGATTTCATTGAAAATTATCCAAAAATCACTGGGATATGTACTTGCCTTGCATGTTTCATGAAAAGTTCGTATTAATGTGAAAAGTGTTAATCTATTATAAATCTATTATTAACCTATTAATCTATTTTTAGAGACCGAGTCTCTAAATTACCTGGGAACTGTTGTTATGGCGCCTGACCATACCCAGTCTTTTTCCAAAATAAAATAGCATTATCAACTTTGAATTATTCATGATTTACTGACCGGTTGTAATAGTAAGCTGTCATAAGTACTAACTACAGTTGTGTAATGCTAGACTCTTTTCATAATTAGAATTATGTCTTCCCAAGGGGCTGCACACTCCTTATGGCATGTATATATGACTTCGGTACATCTTCGGTTTGGTTTCCTGTTTCTTTCTGCGACATCAAATCTTTCCGAGCCTATCTCTAAGACTGCGCCAGGCTCTATATCCCCTACGTCTGGCACTGTTTCCAAACATTTAGTACACACAAAGAAACCTAGTATGCAACCCCTTGTTTGCACCTTTGGTTCGAAATTAATACCTGTTTGGAATGATGATCGTAACAGTGTTTCCACTTTGAGGGATTTATCCCTTTCTGAGGGATTTCTAGGCCTTCCGCGGGATTACTTTCTCTAAAAAGGGATACGGGATTTTTCAGGGATAATTGAGACATTAAGGGATTTTCCCTATTAAAATAGAGATATTCACGATTTTCAGTTTTGATGGTGTATTCAAGGATTTTTGTTGGTGTTTCGTGCAGCTTCCAGAATTTTTTATCTTTCCCTGTAAGGATTTTGTTTTTTGTCAGTATGAGCGATATAGTGAGCTACGCGCCAACTTTTTCAAAATTGCTTGGCAACTGTCAAAATTCAATAGCGGCAATTGGAATTGGCTATTTGAATAAGAAGAAACAAAAGGAAAGTAAAAGTAAGATATATTATTTTTGAATTGAGGGTTTGATATTTTTGTTAATTTTTTGGGTATAGTGGTGTGTTTTACCTGAGATGCAGGTAAATTGGGATCCACATCACTCTCCTGGAGTGATGATGGGGCCAAATGCAGTAGGTCCAAATAATGAGCAGGGGCAGGCCCCCATGTACACAACATTTATTCCACAAGTTGTACCTATGTCTCAAGCTATACAGTACCAGGGTCAGGTTATACAGCAGACAGGTTATACAGCACGCATATGCGCCTCATATGCGTGTAAAAAACTCCCAAAAAGCTTGGAAGACCTCTGTAGAACGGTCTACTCACATTTTAGCATGAGTGCTAAGCGAGGGAGAGCCCTAAAAGAATTTCAGGACTACTGCAATCTCAAACCACACAAGATCCTGTCACCAGGGCAAACTAGGTGGCTTTCTCTTGAAGGTTGTTTCAAAAGACTCCTTCAGCAGTGGAATGCCTTGAAGCTATATTTCACGAACGTGGTTTTTGAAGACCCAACCCATGGCCATGATAAGGTCTTGGAAACCCTACAGAACCCACTGATGAAGACGTTACTCGAGTTTGTGTCCTTCGCACTCGGCCTCTTTAATGAATTCAACTGTCTATTCCAGACCGAGGATGGGTTGTTCTATCGCATTAGACAGGAGGCAGAAGAGCTGGTAAGAACCTTTGCTAGTAGCTTCATGAACTTATCATACATAAGGACCTTTTCCAACATTCTAGAACTGGACGAAAAGAATGAACCTCAATACCTACCACTTCGTCAAGTGTACCTGGGGATGGAAGCTCATAACAGCATGGCTTTGTTGTCATGTGACCGATGTGTCAAGCAAACAGAGCTGGACTTGGTATACAGGGCTGCCCGTGATTTTTACGTCGAAGCCATAGCACAAATCAAGGCAAGGTTCAAATTCGAAGACCCTATTTTTGAGTTTACAAAAGTGTTGGACCCGAAAGTTGCAAGAGAGGTGAGTGTGCGAACTCTGTCTCCATATCTCGACAAATTTAGCATGCCGGGGTGGGACAAAGCGACAATCGACGCAAAGTGGAGACGCCAGGCCATGGTTGATCTTCCAGAAAATCTGAGTCTTGGCATTTCGTCAGCAAAGGAGTACTGGGGATACATATTGAACCTGAAGAATGGTGCTGGGGACTTGCGCTTTGCCCACCTTAAACAGGTGATACAGTGGTTCTTGACCCTTCCATTCAGCAGCGTTATGGTCGAGAGGCTTTTCAGTGATTTGAAAAATATTAAAACAGATCACCGCAACCGTTTGGGACAGTCGACAACAGCGGGTCTGTTGCAGTGTAAATACGGAATGAAAAGAGCTGGCACTAGTGCCATATCCATGAAGTTGGATACCGAGATGCAAAAACGACTGAAAGCTGTAAAGGCAAGCGCTACCTCAAAAGAGGCAGCTGAACTCGTATCCCAGCCAGGTCCCAGTGCTAGTGTCTTTAATTAGAGCGTTTTTAATTGTCCTGAATCAAACTGAAACCATTACCTAATTTGTGATATATTTGATTAATAAAAACAAAATATAAACATGATATTTACTTTGACTGCGATGTGTAAGAGCATGCACATTTGAAGGTCATGTTCGATCGTTTGTCTATTTTCATCCTGTGCTTTCACCTTTCGGGCGAATGTGGCAAATATTTTTGTATTGTACGTTTAACAAACAAAAATAATGTTCTGTTCTTTGACTCTTGAACGAGAGGTTGAATTCTGCATTCGTTAGTATCCATGTTCTAGATAGGAGAATGCAAATTTTGGGATTTAGTATTGAAGTTTTTTTTTTTTAAAATTATAGTGTTTGCATCTTCCCGTGCTTTTCAGTTCGTTCGGAGAGATTTTTATTTAAAACAATCGGGTGCTCAGACAGAAGCACACTGATGGACTTCGTGGATCAGGAAACCAGTAGCTAACTGTCGTGATTAGCATGAGAGGGATTTTTCAAAGGATTATTGTTTAACCAAAAGGGGATTTTTAGGGATTTTTCGTCTCTGATTCGGGATTTTTCAAAAAAGAAAGTGGAAACACTGGATCGTAATTACAAATCTGTATCAGACAAGAGCTTTTATTAACTGAATTGTTACAACTTTATCTCCTTTATCTAGTCCTAAATCAGAGAGGTACTACAGACCCAATTCTACTAAGTCAACTAAAGATGTTAGGGTTGTGCAAACTAGGTTGTGAAGGGATATATTCTTAGTTGAAAATATTGATTTACGATGCGGTGATCGTTCAGCAGTTAACGGCAAATTACACTAATCCGGAATAAGTTTTCTATTTACTAATTCTTGATTTTATCAGTAACTCTTGGTCTTCATAAGTTGATAATTCTAAAGTAATCAATGTTGGTCCTACCGTGTAACTACTTTACATGTAATTACTTACCCCACTTTATCCTATATTGATTGTTTACCCTATAATCTAATAACTTACTAGAATTTTCATGTAACTTACCCACACTGAACCATTTTCAAGTAACTTACCCTCTGAAACAATTCAGCCTGTCAAATCAAGCACCTCATTTTGCTATTCCACCTTCTGCTTATTTGTCCCTATGTCTGTCTTTCCAGAACCATCCATGTTCCTAATGTCCTTAATTTTAGCCGAAATTAACGTATCTACGCAAGCCACGCCTTCATTCTTTTTAAACAGAGTATTCCTATATAAAAATATATAGAACTGGTAGAGAACAGCTGGGCAATTGGTGTTTATTTATTAAAAAAAAAAAAAATCTTTTTGACTTGTTGTTTGATTTTGACACTTAATGACAGGAAGAAAATTATACTGTTTTTGATGGCAGAAATTCATTTCATTTACTTCTTGTAATGACACTTGACAATGATAAAAAACCAATGACGCCATAATTGTGTGATGAACTTACTAGGTATACTTTTTATAGCATTGTCCATAACAAGGGCACATCAGGGACGTAACCACGTCTTTCAAAGCCTTATTGTTTATTATGTGTGAAATTTTAAGCCAGTTAAAAAGACAGAGCGTTTTGAGTCATAGAAGTTTTAACAGGTAATCCTATGCGCAAAAGCTTGGTTCAGATGAGTATCCAGTAGCGGTTTTAGGCCTCACAACCTGGGGGAGGGCAAGGTCTATCAATGAAGAGTAAAAGCATAAAATCAGAGGAATTTAATTTCAGATAGAAAAACGGAGGGGGGAGCAGCTGCCCCTGCCCTGGTCTAGAACCGCCACTGTGGTGTCCCCAAAATAAATAGCTCGACTTCTTAGCGGGAATTTTAAGTCTTATTTGACTAAGGAATCACTATTTTACTATTTACTGATATGCTATTTTACTAATTACTATTTACTATTTTACCCTTATTTTATATTTCGTCTTATTTTACTTTAGAAGGTTTGCTTAATATTGGAGAAAAACTTACTAACAAGAACTATTTACCTTCTCATAATTTAGTAATACGGCTGATAATAAAAAACAGAAATACAATCATTATTTTTTTTTACGTCACCTCAAATTTTTCAGCTGGTTCCAAGAGATTTAACATTGAAATGAGCAAACACAACTATTTACTATCTCTGATATTATACTCTGTTGTTACCTTATTATTTCTCTATTCATTCTTGATATTCTATTTGAGGATGTTATTCCATTGTATAAAATGAGCGTAAATTCTGTTTTTCTTCCCATGAGGTTAATAAAGTAAAAAGAGTTAATGGCCTTATGACCGGACTTCAAACTTGTGAGCTGGTTCCGAGCAGTGCCGTATCCAGGGGGGGATGTCGCAATTTGAACCTGCTTTTCCTGGAATTCTTGTCTGACCCTTTAAAAAAAGGGACAAAAATACATATAAACATGTTTTTTTGCATTTGTAAAGCTTTTTTGTGCCCCCTCCCTCTGAAACAAAATCTTTATACGGTCTTAATTCCGAGTAATCTAATATCCAACAAAGCAAATATTTTTTTTCGTATTATGCTATAAACGTGTTATAGTTACATATTATAGGAGTATAATCGTATTATTTTTTAATTAGTTATATCGTTCCAATATATCATGTTATAATTATGTGGCAAAAAGTTCTTTTTAATTTCATTGGGTTAAATCTAATTATCTCCATACATTACTCCTTGAGCATGTGACAGAAAGCCATATGTGTAAGGAGCCATATGCTTTACATCCTTTATTTATCAATGATATCTTCTCTTTCTACACTTAAAAATCTTGGGTCATTCATGCAATCTTGTACCATCGTTGATCGCAGGTGTGTAAAAATAAATTTTAATTTTACTGAATGAGCATTCGCAGGCTATCAATTGATTAAATAAAAAAACTAGTTTTTTAAACTGAAAGTAAGGAGCGATATTAAAACTTAAAACGGACAGAAATTACTCCGTATATGAAATGGGTTGTCCCCTCCCCAATCCCTCGCTCTTTACGCTAAAGTTTTTAATTGTTTTAAAAAGTAGAATTGTGACAAAGAATCAAACGTTAGCGTAAAGAGCAAGGGATTGCGGAGGGGACAACCCATTTCATATACGGAGTAATTTCTGTCCGTTTTAAGTTTTAATATCGCTCCTTGCTTTCAGTTACAAAAACTAATTTTTTTATTTAATTTCTGAACGTTTTTGAATTAATGCATTTTTGATTTTGGCTCTCCGCACATTAATTAGTAAAATAAAATTTGCATATTAATTTTTTTTGGCTAAACGGCTTTCTCTTAGTTTTGATCAGACGATTTTGAGAAATAAGGGGTGGGGAAGGAGCCCTAGTTGCCCTCAAATTTTTCGGTTGCTTAAAAAGGCAACTAGAACTTTTAATTCTTAACGAAAGTTTTTATTAGTAAAAAATATACGTAACTTAAGAATTAACTTGCGTAACAAACTTTTATGCTCTTATATTTTTTATTATGTATACGAGGGGGTTTGTCCCCTCTTTAATACCTCGCCTTTTACACTAAATCTTAAGTTTTGTCCCAATTCTTTAAGAATGACCTCTGAATCAGAAAGGCCGTGGAATAAGTAGTTGAAATTACTAAAAACACTTAGTATAAAGAGCAAGGTATTTATCTCCTCCTAAATACCTCGCTCTTTATGCTAAAGTATTTATAGAACCCCTCATATGCGTAATAATCTCTGTTAGTTTTAAGTTTTAATGCTACTGTTTACTTTCAGTTGAAAAACTTTTTCGTGTTTATATTTTCATTGTTTTTTTTATAGTAATGCTAGAAAATTCCGCGCCCTTTTCATTGAATTTCTCTTCCCCCATGACATGTTCCTCCAAGAGAAGATCCTCCCACATAGCCTCCTCCCCTCAACCCCACCCCAAACCAAAAAAAATCCCCCTGAAAACGTCTGTACACTTCCCAATAACCATTACTGTATGTAAACACTGGACAAAGTTTGTAACTTGCAGCCCCTCCCCCACGGACTTTGGGGAAATAAGTCATTCCAAAGACATAGTTAATATGGTTTTCGACTATGCGGAACAAAATGGCTATCTCAAAATGTGGATCCGTTGACTTTGGGAAAAAAATGAGTGTGGGAGTGGGCCTAGGTGCCCTCCAATTTTTTTGGTCACTTAAAAAGGGCACTAGAACTTTTTATTTCCGTTAGAATGAGCCCTCTTGCGAGATTCTAGGACCACTTGGTCGATACGATGACCGCTGAAAAAAAACAAAAAAAAACAAAAAAAACAAAAAAAAACAAAAAACAAATAAACACGCACATGTGATCTGTCTTCTGGCAAAAAAATACGAAATTCCACATTTTTGTAGATAGGAGCTTGAAATTTTTGCTATAGGGTTCTTTTATACGCTGAACACGATGATGTGATTTTCGTTAAGATTCTATGACTTTTAGGGGGTGTTTCCCCCTATTTTCCAAAATAAGGCACATTTTATCAGGCTCGTAACTTTTGATGACAAAGATTAAATTTGATGAAACTTATATATCTAGAATCAGCATAAAAATTCGATTCTTTTGATGTATCTTTTAGCATCAAAATTCCGTTTTTTAGAGTTTCGTTTACTATTGAGCCATGTCGCTCCTTACTACAGTTCGTTACCACGAACTGTTTGATACTCAGCTAGTCATGAGTATTTGAATTGTCACTCTCAATGTTTGGAAAAAATATCTTCTCCATACGAAATTATAAAAGTGAGAAATTCTAATGGAGTTTTAGGTTCAATTTCTTTTCGTTTGAAGAGTAATATTTTGCAGTCACATATCTTGACTATAATAAATTTTCAATTTCTAGTAAGAAATTCAATTTCAATTTTCAACTTATGGTCAATTAATTGTTTAATTGAGTCTAAATTATTTTTGATTGGTCAATTTAATCGCGTCAATTTTTAATCGCGTTTAATTGGTCAATTTAATCGCGTTAATTGATAACGCGAGAAATTTTACTTCCTGAGGTAAGACCAACATCTCTAGCGAATTCTCCGAGCGTTCGTCGCGTTTTCTTTCACGTATTGTTTTTATCAACGCCATATTTTCACTAAGAGACTTTGCTTTTATATATATTGCCTCTTCACAACACTTCTCTTGAATTTCGGCTTGTTCAGTCGCTAATGATTTAAGATCATGGAACACTTCTCTAAAATTCATTCTAGAATATTGCAATCTGAGCTGCCCACGATGAATGCCCCCTAAGATTTCAAACCAAAAATGAACTTAAGTTATGAAACTAAGAATATATAAGGCACCAGAACTGTAGTTTCACTTCTCGTGTCATTTGTAGCGGGAGTGTCCTCTGCTAATTTTTTAATAGTCCTACTATATTCTCTAGTCGATCGAAGATAACTATAATCCCCTGTGTTCTGGTGCTCCATTGTGTTTCAAATTCACGTTTGACAGTTATTGTTCAACCATTTTTCAATAATTCTCGTTGTTTTGAACGTTAAAAATAGAGATTGGACTACTACTATGCGCAAAATTTAATTCGGATAAGACATCTCCAATATAAATAGCTGAACTTGTTAGCGGGAATTTATTAGACAACATGGATGATGGTTTATTTGTTAGGGAACATGGACTGGAGTCCTTAAATCTGTTTCTTGGCCATTTTGAAAGGTTTGATAAAAATACTAAATTCACTGTAGAGCTGTAAAAATAAAGGCCTTTTCAGATGTTTTATTAATAAAAAGCAATAATGGTTTACTTTTTTTCAATTTATAGAAAAACAACTCGTAATGACATGTATTTAAATTTTCCTTCATGTCACCCAATTTCATTAAAAAGGGAAGAGTCACATCATTGGTTGATAAAGTTTTTAAAATTTGTTCCCCGGTGTATATCGGTAGTGAATTATTGTCTTTTAGGTATATTTTATTTTGCAACGGGTATCCTGTAAAATTTGTCAATGAAATAATAAAGAAGAGGCAGATTTTGCATGAAAAAGGTAATAAAAACGAAGGTTTTGAGCTCTTGGACCCTATAATTTCCAATAGATGTGTTTGGGGGAGAAAATTAAACGAACTTTATTGAAACATAATATGTCAACTTGTTTTAAATCAATTAGCCCGTTGAGTAACTTTCTAAATTCTGGAAAAGATAGCACATAACAGTTTGGAAAGTAGAGTGTCCTTGCTCTTGCGGAAAATAGTATGAAGTCAGAAAATGATTCTTGCGTCATAATATCAGAATAATTGTAGCTTACACACTTTGCAAGCAGACTCGCTACACTTTGCTGCAGGTTTATCAATTAATAGAGATACTGGTAATATAAATATTGATCCTATTTATGTAAAAAAAAAACAATTTTTTTTAAATGAAAGTAAGGAGTGACATTAAAACTTAAAACGAACAGAATTTACTCCGTATATGAAAGGGGCTTTTCCTCCTCAGCGCCCCGCTCTTTGTACTAAAGTTTGACTTTTTCTCTCAACTCTACTTTTTAAAACAGTAAAAAACTTTAGCGTAAAGAGCGGGGCGTTGAGGAGGAAAAGCCCCTTTCATATACGGAGTAATTTCTGTTCGTTTTAAGTTTTAATGTCGCTCCTTACTTTCATTTAAAAAAACTTGTTTTTTTATTTAATTTCTGGACGTTTTTGAATTAATGCATCTTTTTATCTTGGCTCTCCGCGCATAAATAATTAAAACGAAATTTGCATATTAATTTTCTTTGGTTAAATGGCTTTCTCATAGTTATAATTGAAAGATTTTGAGAAAAAAAGAGCGAGGGAAGAGGCCTAGTTGCCCTCCAATTTTTTGATGACTTAAAAAGGCAACTAGAACTTTGAATTTTCTACGAATGTTTTCATTAGTAAAAAATATACATAACTTACGAATTAACTTACGTAACGAACTTCTATATTCGTTTGTTTTTATTGCATATATGAGGGGGTTCACCCCTCGTCGATGCCTCGCTCTTTACACTAAAGCTTAGATTTTGTCCCAATTCCTTAAGAATGGCCCCTGAATCACAAAGGCCATAGAATAAACAGTTGAAACTACTAAAAATACTTTAGCGTAAACAGCGAGGTATTACGAGAAGGTAATGCTGCTCGTCACTTTCAGTAGAAAAAACCTTTCATATTTATTTTTTCATTGTTTTTTTTTAAATAATGCTAGAAAATCCTGCGCACCCTTTATTGAAAGTCTCTTCCCCCTTGAGAAGTTCCTCCATGGTGATCCTCCGACGTAACCCCCCTCCCCCCAAACCAAAAAATCCCCCTGAAAACATCTGTACCCTTCCCAGTAACCATTACTGTATGTAACCACAGGTCAAAGTTTGTAACTTGCAGCCCCTCTCACGGGAACTGCGGGGGAGTAAGTCGTCCCCAAAGACATAGTTATTAGATTTTTCGACGATGGTGAATAAAATGGCTATCTCAGAATTTTGATCCGGTGTCTTTGGGGAAAAAATGAGCGTGGGAGGGGGCCTAGGAGCCTTCCAATTTTGTTGTCACGCGACAACAATTTTGTTGTTTTGTTGTCAAACGCGACAAGTAAAACTTGTCGCATGTTAATTTTTGTCTTTGTTAAACTTATCCATTGATTTTTTCTTCTCGTTAAACTGATTTTGATCAGTTTCGTTATGAGAAAAATCAATATACAAGTTTAACGAAGAAAAAAAAAATCAAAATGCAACAAGTTTCATGAACAAAAATCAGGACGCAACAAGTTCCATGAACAAGAAAAAATAAGCACGCCATGAGTTCTGGAAAATGTCTTAAGAACGACGAGGGGCCGTTAAAGGGCAATAGAGGGGGCAGTAATAGTGTGGCAGGGTTGTGAGAAGTGACACGGGATATCAAGGAGTGTTTGCTTGCGAAAACCTGAACCATTGGATTTAACGCATGATCTTTGACGAGAAAATACCTGGCAAATTGTCTTAGGAATGATGAGGGGTATTAAAGGGTGCTAGAGGGGACAGTAATAGTGTGGCAAGATGGTGTGAAATGACGTGGGGTACCACGAAGGGTTGGCTTGTGAAAACATGAACCATTCTGCTTAATGTAAGGTTTCTAACGAGAAAATACCTGGAGAATTTCTTAGGAATGATGAGGGGATGCCAGGGGCCTGTCAGTGTGACACAGGTTGGGAATTATCATAAAATAATAGCAACAAAAAAAATTGTCTACTCGGGTATTCAAGTGTCAGAAAACGCTTAAATGCTGACTACAGTTGCTGCAGGGTTCCACCATGCAATCAATTTTTATAAAAACTTTGGAAATAAGGAGAAGGCTCGTTCAAGAAATGTTTTAAATTCTAAGTGTTGTAAACTGTTTTGGACTTTCACATTCTAACAATCACATTCTAACAATCACATTCTAACAACGAACTGTTAAGTCGCGTCGTTCAAATAAAAACAATTTTTAATTTTTAAGCTGCTTTTTGGCGAGGAAAAGGTTAAAAATGTGTTAGAGATGATGACGGATGCCACGGAGGGCAGCTGCGTAATGCCAAGATGGCGGTAGCTGAGATGGTGTATCATGGAGGGTTGGATTGGGAAAACATGAGCCATTAGGTTTAATGCATGATTCTATCATGAAAATTTCTGGTAAAAATGTATTAGGAATGATAATTTGTATCACAGTGGTGCCTTGGGGCAGCCACATATTGCAATGGGGGTGTGAATTACTTGGATTTACACTTTTTAGAGCTTAAAGTTAAGCTGGGAGGTTTTTAATACATTTTTTGATCGGGGGTGTGAAGTCTAACGCTCAGTCAAAGAAGTGAAGTATTTTCATTAGGACCCCTCAGGAATAATTCTCAATATTACTTGAATTTACCTGTAATAACAAGCCTCCCCCTTCTGGAATTGCTTGCTAGGGTGGGCTAGCCATATATTGTCACTGTGGCTTGAATATGCATAGTCTTGGTTCAAAGAATCGGGTATTTTCATGAAAAGCACTAGAAATAGCTCTTACTAGGGCTTAAATTTACTTCTAATCAATGGTTCCCTCTGGAATTGGTTAGTAGGACCCCCACCGTTCTTTCATTGATGGTTCTTTTTCATATATTTTATCCTATGTCAAAAGTTTCACGTTTTGTTTTTTTCGTTTGTTGAGTTTTAAGTGTTTTTTTTGTGTTATAATAATGCTTTGTCGTATTTTTTTATTAATATAAGTTGTATACACAACTGTGTATATCATTTAGGTTTATTGTTTTAGCATTAAACTTCGATACGTAATTGTTTACGTAATTTAAGCTTCATGTAGCCCCTCTCGCCTTTATTTAACCCATGATAGCACATTCAACATACAGTACTGTAATTTTAGAAAAAATGCTAACAGCAACCCGCAATATTATCTGATAGTAATCGACCTTTTCACTTGTGTCTCAATTATGCAAACATATGGGAACACGCAATATATTCAATCTTTCCAGTGTGCACGAACAGGGGGTTCTTCTTGGATGCAATATTTTATTTCGTAGAGTTTATTTCCTGAAACATAATATTAACATTTTGCTGAAACATATTGCTAGTCCAACTGTCTAGGGCGCAATTACTTTGGATGGAAATGACCCGTCGAATCCTAATGGGGGCAAAATTTATTAGAATATAAATGTTCCCCTGGAAAAACGTCTTTAAAGAAAAAGAAATCCTAAAGAGAAAAATGATATCTCTTAAATTATTATATAACACCCCACGTTTGCACTGCCGTTGCTTGACATCTTACATATGTGCCCGCCATTACGTAACACCCACGCATAAGGTTACGCCACATCCCCCGTTTGCACCGTCATTACGAACACCCACGTGTGCATTGTCTACGTAACCCGCACGTATGCACCGTCATTACGTAACACCCACGTATGTGCCCTCAGTTACAAGCGGAGATTTCCCCATGGGCCCCAAGTCTAGCTTGTCACGCGAGAGTGCGTTATCTTTAACATAAATAAACATTCCCCTATTACATACAAGCTAAAGAAATCATGAAGAAAAACGTCTTGAAGAAAAAATGTCTTAAAAAACGTCTCGAAATGTCTTGAACCATCTTGAAAAACATCTTGAAGAAAAATGTCTCAAAAACGCCTTGGAATTTTCTTGAAAAGTCTTGAATAAAAATGTCTTAAAAATGTCTTTAAATGTTTTGAAACGTGTTGAAGAAAAATGTCTTAAAAATGTCTTGAAATGTCTTGAAAAATGTCTTAAAACGTCTTGATATGTCTTGAAAAACATGCTGAAGAAAAATGTCTTAAAAACGTCTTGAAATGTCTTGAAACGTCTTGAAGAAAAAGTTTTTAATAAAACTCCCCCGCTTGAACTGTGAACTCTAACAAACCCTATTACGTAACACCCGCATGTGTGTTCTCTTCAGTTACAAGCGGGGATTTCCCCACGGGTCCCAAGTCTTGCATGTCATATATTATTGTGTCTTCCTTAATATATGTAAACATTCCCTATTACGTAAGACAGACCTGCACTTCCAAGAAAACATCCTTTGTGAGGCGTATGTGCGTCTTGAGGAATTCACCGTTAAACCTTCGTCGTGATTAATGTCGAAGAAGAAAAGAGTAGCGCCTATGGGTCTTGTCAAAACTAGTGAGGGAATACTTCTGCTAGCTCAGTATTTCCCCTGTCCATGGCGTAAAAAAGTGTCATTTGGATAGCAAGAATTCCGGATAGAAATATCCTTTGCACACAGGTGGCATCACAACTGCCACTCCTTGAGTTAAATCCCAAAATGTTGGAATTTTAGTCCTGACCTTGGAATCTCGGTGAAAGTATATAGTAATAGTAGTAGTATATACGCGTATATATGTTAAACATAACGTTCCGAAAATTATATTAAATATTCCTATTGTCCTTGTTTGATGTTTTGGAATTTGTTGGCTAAATTTTAATAATATTTTTGTTTATTGACAAAATTTAAAAAAATAAATAAAAAAACGATAAATTAATTAAATTCGGTCTGCTTACTTTTATTTTCAAGGAATAGTCATGAAGATATGGGAAAAATGAAAATTTTGGATTCAATTTGCTTATACTTCCAACCTGTTCTTTACTTTGTTTCAATAAAAACAAGGTTTCAAAATTATAAAATGATTATACCCGTTCGATTGTTCATTTGATATTTTACGCCCCAATATTTCTATGCCTTCATACTCATATTGATACTGTTTCAAAATCTCATACTATTTATATGCTTCATTATCAATAGCATCTGTGTTAATTTTCTTAATTCCAGGATTCCGAGTGCTCTTATTTAGGAGGGTCGTACTCAAGTTCAACTTGGTGTGTACCAAAAATATGTATGTTTCTTCCAAGGTGTAATGAGAACATAGTCTTCGGGACAAAATCTCGCAGTCATTAAGTAATAGTTCAGTTTCCCTTGTTTATCTGTCGTTGTTTCGTTGTTTTGTCCTCTGTTTGCTTATCTGCCATATTCTGATTGGACTGCACAAGAACCCAAGGCCGTACCAAGGGGGGCTGTTGGGTTGGAACCCTCCCTCCTCCTGTATTTTTTGTCTGAATCCTAAAAGCAAAGCAAAAATTTTTGGTGCCTTTTTTTAATTTTCTTTATTGTACCTCCCCTCCCCCCGATCAAAAATCTTTGATGTGTCTTTGCGAAAACCTAATTGAATGTTTGTTTCAATGTTTAGACTTTTTTTAGTATAATATCAAGGATGTATCAAATCTTGTTCAAATTAAGGGAAAACTCAAGGTCTTGCTTCGTTCTCACCACCAGCAGGGAGGTAGAACTAGACATACGACAGAGTGGAACACTGACGAATATGTGTCAGAACAGGGCTTTAAACTTTATGCTCTCTTTCCTTCCCTCTGGAAAACCCAAAATTGTAAGTTTTTTTTTTTTAGGAATTCTTATATTTTTCTGTAAAATTTGCCATTTTTATGTTTGTTTATTTTTGCCAAGTTGCGTTTCCATCCCCTTGAAAGAAAATACGTGCCGCTGTGGATCCATAGATTCCTACGCATGCCTAGAAGGAGGTAGGCCTGGAGATAAGCATCGGTTCAAATCTGATTTTTGTTCATTCTTAATAACGTGATTGAAAGCAATCCTGGCTTTCCTCAGAGCTAGAGAATCTTTTGTTTAGTTCTTGCTTTTTATTTATCTATTTTTTTTTTTCGTTTTGACTTGGTTTTAGCTAATCGACTGAATCTAAATGGCCACATTATGTACGCATACGGTAGCGCTTCTCCAACATATACCTTGGTTTCACAAAACATTCTTAGTTCGTCCTGTTTGTTCCTTTGTAAATACATACGGTTTCTGCTGTTATTATGTTATGTTATAATTATTTGTGAATTTATGATTCCGGCATTATTCATAATGCCTGTATTGACCACCAACCATAGATCGTATGAGCTGAACTGTATCAAGTGGATTCATAGAATATCTACCAAATAAACTGGAAATTGTTCGGTTATTTTTCAAGATAATGTTAAATAGCTTCATCAAGTTTTATCGTGAAATACCCTGTCGCATAATTAGTAAATACTTTGATTTGTTAGGAAAAAAATGATATAGCTGTTCAATCTAAGAAAAGGGGTACTAATCATGCCAAAGCTTTTCTTTTTTCCCCTACTACACAGTTCGGTACTTATGACTTCTCATAAAAAGGTATATGACTTCTCATAATATGCGTATTGTCTGAGGCTTTGTTCACATTCCCTCCCCAGGTCAGCATAAGCCTACGTGCCTGAAGTATATTGTTTTTATTGATAATTAAATTTTTTTAAAGGAAATTGTTTTTCTAGTCGTCCTATTCTTCTTCCCTTTGTCTTTGCCAGTGAGCTCTGTAACGTCTTATAACTTCCTTATTTCGATTTTTTACTTTGAAACTATTTGAATGCTACAAATTGGTTGTATCGGCATCTTTTTAGATTGTAGTTGCCCTTGTAGTTTAACCCAGGACCCATTTTTGCTCTAACCAAGGCTTTTCGGTTCTGTAGAACTTGTATTTTCGAGCTTCATGTTCTCATTTTCGCGGCAATCAAGAAGCTGGTTTCAGCTTCGATCAGACAAGCGGTTCTGGGAAATCCAGAAGAATTCATCATTAACAAATAATGTCCCAAGAGCAAATTTGTTGTCTAGGTTTTATTAGATAATACGTAATTTCTGCTTTAGGTAGGGTTGCACAAATAAGAGTTCTTCTCGTTCCTTCTCACAGGGATTTTCGCGAAAATGCTCTCCAGCTGTGAGATCCAGAAAAGCTTCTGCCCCTAACCAGTATTTTTGCATTAATCGGACACTGAATCTTTGACACTGAATTGGCTAAATTTTAGCCAGTGCGAAAAAGCCCCAGTAATTTTTATTTCTATAAATTTTTAATAGCGGTTTTCAGAATTATAAAATGATTTTGTGAAAGCGATCTGACTTTCACATTCCTCTGCCTTTTTTTATTGGAGCTATTCCCTTTGCCATCATTGGTATAAAACTTAAAATTTAAGCATGAATTCATAATTTTTACAGCGGAGCAAAACCAATAACTAGAATTTTTTTTTTATTGCACTTGGTATTAACCAAGTGACATATAGCGAGCGCAAATTCTGTCGGTCTGTCGGTCTGTCTGTCTGTCTGTCGGTCTGTCCCGGTTTTACTACTTGAGGCACTTCCAGGTAAGCTAGGACGATGAAACTCGGCAGGCGTATCAGGGACCGGACCAGATTAAATTAGAAATAGTCGTTTTCCCGATTTGACCATCTGGGGGGAGTTGGGGGCCGGATGATTCGGAAAATAGAAAAAATGAAGTTTTTTAACTTACGACCGGGTGATGGGATCTTAATGAAATTTGATGTTTGGAAGGATATCATGTCTCAGAGCTCGTATATTAAATCTCGACCAGATCCGGTTGACATTGGGGGGGAGTTGGAGGGGGGACCTAAAATCTTGGAAAACGCTTAGAATGGAGGGATCGGGATGAAACTTGGTGGGATAAATAAGCAGACGTCCTGGATACGTGATTGACATAACCAGAACGGATTGGTGGGGAAAATAAGCAGAAGTCCTAGATACGTGATTGACATAACCAGAACGGATATGCTCTGTTTGGGGGAGTTACGGGGGAGGGTTAATTCTTAAAAAATAGAAAAAATGACGTATTTTTAACTTTCGAAGGAGTGATCGGATCTGAATGAAATTTTGAAGTTTGGAAGGATATAGTGTCTAAGGGCTCTTATTTTAAATCCCGACCGGATCTGGTGATATTAGGAGGAGTTGGGGGGAACCTAAAATCTTGGAAAACGCTTAGAGTGGAGGGATCGGGATGAGACTTGGTGGAAAAAATAAGCTCAAGTCCTTGATACGTGATTGATATAAACGGAACGGATCCGCTCTTTGTGGGAGTTGGATGGGGCGGGGTGATGAATTCTGAAAAATTAGAAAAATGTTTGTTTTTTAACTTACGAAGGAGTAATCGGATCTTAATGAAATTTGATGTTCGAAAGGATATATTATCTCAGAGCTCTTATTTTAAATCCTGACCGGACCTGGTGACTTGGGGGAAACAAAAGGGGGGAACCTAAAATCTTTGAAAACGCTTAGAGTGGAGGCATCAGGATGAAACTTGGTGGGAAAATAGGCCGAAGTCCTAGATATTTGATTGACATAACCGGAACGGATCCACTCTCTTTAGGGGAGTTGGAGGGGGGGGGGGTTAATTCTCAAAAATAAAAAAAAAATGAGTTATTTTTAACTTACGGAGGAGTGATCAGATCCTGATGAAATTTCATGTTTGGAAGGATATCTTGTCTCAGAGATTTTATTTGAAATCCCGACCGGATCCGGTGGCATGGGGGGCATTTGGGGCGGGGGAAATAAACACTTGGAAAACGCCTGGAGTGGGGGGATCGGGATGAAACTTTGTGGGAAAAATAATCACAAGGCCTAGATACTTGATTGATATAACCGGAACGGATCCGCTCTCTTTGGGGAAGTTGGGGGGGGAGGATTAATTCTGAAAAATTAGAAAAAATTAGGTATTTTTAATTTACGAAGGAGTGATCGGATCTTAATGAAGCTTGATATTTAGAAGGACGTCGTGACTCAGATTTCTTATTTTAAATCCCGAACGGCATTAAGCCTCTGATTTTCCTTTTAAAGCAATCTATTGATTCTTAGAATTTTGCTAGAGCTCATACCATATGACCTCTTGGCTCTTCCTACCTCGTCACAAGTGCCACATGAGCAATTGCTCTTGTTTACTTATGAAAAAGGAAGAAAATGGCCCCTTTTTTCTTTTTCATGAAGCTGATCCTTGTAATTAAGAAGAAAAGAACATTGAGGCATTATGTGTGTCAGGACAATAGATGACAAATGACTAGGAAGAATAACCCAGAACGAGTGAAAAAACAATGCAATAAAACAAAAACTAAGACACAAAGGAGTACTTTATCACAAGCGGAAATGGAAAACAACTTTAGGGGTAATTCCTAAGGAAAGGGGATGACCAAACTTTTTCTCCTTCAGTATATGCTTGCTATGCAGCCCTTCAAGACTTGTGCTCCAAGTTCAGCTCGTATCACAGCGGTATGCTTTGAACTTTTACAATTTGTTCCTAGATTAGTCTTGCCTCGCTCAAACTTGACAGAAATATTGATTTGAGTGAGAATGATAACAGTTAAGTGGGTATGAGCCCACATCTTTCCTTAATTAGTGGGGGAGTGTGGAGGTCTATGGGGGCTAACAGATACTCTAGTAATTAGAAGTTAATAACTGTTAAAGTGGCGGTGGATAGACAGCACCCTTTGATGAACTTTTAATAACAGTAACACAATTACGAAAAAGAAAACTGTTGTTTATTGTTTTGTTGTATTTTTAGTTGTTTTTGTTTTACCTGATATAGAAGGCATTTTCAACTTTTTTTTTTCATAATGATGGGTTTAGAGCTATTCCCAAAGCACTAATCGAGGGGGGGGGGCTTTGGCTCAGTCTTGAAAAAGATTTTAAGGGCTTTCCAAAGTATACAGATATAAATGCCTTTTTAGTGTAAAGAAGACATAAATTAAAATTTGAGCTCAGTTCTCTTCAGAAAACGGAAAGCCGGAAAAATGTTCCCAAGGTTGGGAGATGAGGTGGAAATCCATATCCCTTGGATATCTCCTGGGCTATGTCTTCGTGTCTAGGTACGAGTTACTTGTTTTGTTGGCATTGCAAATTTCTGGCTCATTAAGCTGAATAAAGATATCTGACGCTGCCGTCGGCTAATTGAGAAAACCGGTGATTTATAAGGTATTTACCGATGGATACCCTTTTCACTTGTTTACCCAACGTTGGCTTGGGTAAAGGGTATTCTGCACAGTATCTAATGGATGTTTATCTAGTTAAGTTCCAAGAACTTTGTTATATTATGGCTTGTGAATATATAAAACATTCTAGCCCCTTGCTGGGTAATCTGATCCAAAGATTGGCTTCAGACGTTCTCGATTCTTTTGCTGTCAAAAAAGAACGATTGAAATATAAATTTCGAAAAAATAAACAAGATTACGAATATGGTAGAAGTCATTTTTATACCAAAGGTAATTGTTGTTAAATTTTTTAAGTTGAAAAATTAGGGCACAGATCTAGTTGAGCTTCTTGCTAGCAGCTGAATTAGAAAGCAGCTGAATTAGAAAGCAGCTGAATAAGGTGAATGAAACTTTCAGGTATGAATACAGGGCCTAGAATATATCCTGGGAAGGCGTTACCAAGCTACCATTTCTACCCTTTATCAAGATTTTTTCCTAAATTTAGGAAATAGATTTTCAAATTTTTAGAACCTTTTAGGTCAAGATTGAGCATTTGAGCAATGCATCTTGGTAAATACACTTGGTAAAATTCTAGTTAATTGACTTCTTGCTATCTCAGAAAGGGTTTAGGTTAGTAAAATGAAACTTTCAGGGATGAATCTACAGACCAAAGTATGTCCCGGGAAGGTATTTTGAAGCAACTACCTCCACTCCTTCTAGCTCTACAGGGCCCTGACCTTTGATGACCTTTAAAAATACGTGTGTTATAAAAGTGAAACTTTGCAAAATAGATCTGCTGCTTAATTGAAGTACAACAAAATTGTTTTCAGCTTCATAACTTTGCTCAATTCCATTTTATAAGGTTTTAAAGATATACAAATGTATTTCCTAAATTTTGAAAGAAAACATTGAAATGGCTCAAAATTCTACTCAAATAACAGGAATTGCGTTTTTCAGAACTAAAGGCAGAGAAAAAGCAACGAGTAACTGAAAATTAAGGTAAAATATTGTTTTGTCAAAATTTCAATAGGTATGACCTGTCATGTAGGCAAATTTCAGGGCCCTCTAGACGGAAAAGGAGTGGAGGTGGGTACTTTAAAACACCTTCCCGGGACATACTTTAGCCTGTAGACCTATCCGTGAAAGTTTCATTTTCCTGACCTAAACCGTTCCTGAGATAGCAAGAAGTCAATTAACTAGAATTTTACCCACTTTTATAACGCCAAAATTGTAAAAGGTCTTCAAAGGTCCTTTGGAGTGGGATGGAGTGGAAGTAGGCGTTTCAAAATATCTTTCCAGGAAATCATTCAGGCTTTGGATTCATTCATGAGTTTCTTTCACCTTCCTGAACTAGGCTACATGTCACTAAAAGCAACGCTATAGAATTTTACTTATCTAGAGACGCTGGCGGATGCAGGGGGGAGGAGGGACCACCCCCAAGTTTTTTTTTCTGGAGCCCACTTTCCATGTTTTTTTTTCTTTTTTTAGAATATTTTTTTCTAAAAAACACCTTTGTCACATTGGCCCCTCCGGATTTCGCTCATTGGTGCTCTTGTCAAATTGGACCTCCCCCAAGATTTTGTTTTCAAAACGTCCCTGTCTAGAGAACTTCATCTAAAACCTTTGATTTTTCTCAACTTGATTGTTTCTCAACTTTTTTTTTGGAATTTTGCTAAGGCTTTTGTAGCAACATTTTTTATTGATAAGGCTAAAGAAACGACTAGTTTTTATCATCATTTAAAAATGATTAAATTCAGCAAATTCCATTACATACATTGGGATACAGAGACTTTCCAGGTCATAATAAGAAAGGTTTTGGTAATTTTTAGCGAATCCTAACGATATTAAATTACAAAAAAGTTTTTCTTCAAACCAAAATAGAAAGCGACGTTAAAACTAAAGGGAAAAAACATAACTTATCCTATATACAAGAAGAGTTACATCCCTCTTAAGTCCCCCTAAAATCTTTTTAGGATCCGGGTAGAAAGGTCTCGCCACCCCTGGGTACGTACGTTTCTTTTTTTTTAGTACATTTTAGCCTTTTTGCGATCTTGTTGAGGATCGGATTATTGCCGTGGAAGAAAACAAGGAGGATAAAATTTTGCTCTAAAAAATCGTATTGGATTTGTAAAAAAAATAGTCGAAAATCCTTTCCCTGTTTAAAGAAAACCATATAGGAATCTTAGGTATATGAACCTAGTATATCACGCATTATGTGTCAGGTTTTGGTTTGGGAATTGAGCTTTTGATTCTTGGACATTTTTGCAGCTTTGGACATTCGAGGTTTGGATGCAAGTTGCTCATAAATTATAGTAACTTATATTAGTAACAGAAACTCTTCCTGTTGTCCCGAGGAATGGAAGCACTAAATATTTATTTAATCTAAATTATTTTCTACGAAGAATACCTCTATAATTACCATACTCCCTCTTTTCACCTGTCTTATAAAGGTAGAGTTTTCCTAAAATTATAAACCTGATTTTCGGAATATACAATTTCAGTAAAGATTAAAAAAATAACTCGAGTATTTCGAGTAAAATTCAGGAGCTTTAAATTGAATGCATAGAATCTATGTCTTTAGAAAAGGTTTTACGGTTTCCGGTGTATATTTTGTTGTTAGTTGACGCTTCTGGTTATTTAGATAAGTGCCCGTTAACTGATGATGATTGTGGTTTTACCCGCAAAGAAATTACTATCTCAAAATAAAGTAGACAAATTAATATCAACTTTACTTCCGATTGGACTGGAGAGAGTAGGGCATGACTCATAGTTTTTTGTTTTTTTTTTTACAGATCGGACTTTCATTACTAAGTCTCAGATATCTTCTCCAAGACCAGTTTCTACAAGTCTTCCCACTTTATCTGATCGGCCCCCAGTATTACCTGCTCGAAGTAGTCCTACCACAACTCCACCTTCTACCCCAAAAAGATCTTCGAAAGTTCCTGGCTCACCTGTGCTATGCCAACAGAAATCCGCTTCTGGTCTACGGCCTCTCCCCCCTCTGCCACAACTTACTGGTTGTCAAGGTAGAGTATATTTACCTAATTAGCTATGCTTGAAAATCGAACTCTTTTATGGTAGCCTACATTTTGCATGGTCAGGTTTGAAAAACAAGAAAGGTAAGTTTGTTAAGTTCATTGCCGTAATCGGTCGCGGTCAACTACACAGGCAATTGTGACCCGGCTTACAGAGCTTACATTTTCGAAGATGCTAGCTTCATAGTTTTTGAGGGTAATTAACACTTGCTGAAGACAAGCGTAGGGTCATTGGCTATCTTACAAATTGACCACCCTTACAGCTGAGAGTTAGGCCATCAATATGCAAGACTAGAGGAGGCTATCGTGGAGTTATTTATGGTGTTGCAAATCTTGCAAACGAAAACGTTACGATTTATATAATACCCTTATAATATAATTATACAACCTTATTATATAATTATAACAACAAAATTATTTATTTTTTACCCACAAAAACACTATAAAAGTTTCAAAATGTGGAATGAAAAGAATTAAATACACACAAAAAATGCAAAACATACAAAAAAACGAAAAATAATGACTATAGAATTTCTTCATTAAATAAACACAAAAATTAAAAAAAAACACATACATAAACAAAATAACGAACTATAGAGAAATTAAAAAATAGAACACATTAAATACACACAACGAATGAAATTCACAAAAGAGATCAACCAACGAAAAATAACTATAGACAAAATTTTACAAGATGATTATGCGGAGAAAGCCCATCAAGATCAATACCTGTGTAGCTTTTCCAACTTTAATGTTATATCAGGTACAATATATTTACCAATTAGAACCCGATTACGTGTCCAAGGAGGAATGAAAAGGAGAAACTTACAGTACCTGAAATAACTACTCCGGATTTTTTTTTAATCAATTTTTCTTAGGATGGGGTAAATTCCTGCCGTATAAAAGACTGATTGATCGTATTATGTAGAGTAGAGTTTTGCCAGTGCCAGTCTTGTATATTTCCCTCGATTGGGAACAATTTTCCCACATCCAAATTGTATTCTTTTAAACATGTCGTAAATAGTACGCTGACAAAAACTGGAAAGATTATTAGTAAGGCTTATGCCCAGCCACCGCAAAGGATCAACAGACGGAATAGAGAAAGTGTCGCATAAAAGAGGAGATGAAGAAGTTGAAGCGAAAGATAAAAACTCACACTTCTCTTTATTCCACTTAAGGCCAATCCCAGAAAAAGTATTGGAAACAGAAGATACCATTTTGGAGGGACCAGTTTTAGTCCGACTAATTGGGAGCAAATCTTCAGCATAAGTAAGATAAGAAACATCTGAAAAATCAGATACACACGTAGAGGATATTTTTGCAAGCTCGCCAAAAATAGAAGTTTTTAAAAGTGTAGGTGACAAAACGCCACCTTGTAGTGTAGGTGACAAAACGCCACCTTGTCTTACGCCTCTTTTAATTTTTATAGTAGTAGTTGGTGAAGATACAACTAAGGAAAGGGGTAGAATACCAATATTGTAGAAGCAGAATAACTGAAAAATTTTAACTCTTTTAACTTTTAAAGTAGTAGTCGGTGAAGATACAACTAAGGAAAGGGGTAGAATATCAATATTGTAGAAGCAGAACAACTTAAAAATTAACACCTGAAATATAAAGGGAATAAAAAAGCTGGGAATGGATTAAACTGTCAAACGCTTTGGAAAGATCTAAAGCAGAAATATAGATTCCTTTACTATTAGAATTATTATCCAAAAGAAGAGATGCTAAATACGATGAGGATGCTGACAACCCACCCCAGGCCGAAAACCAAACTGGCTCTCCCCTTCATTAGTTCTATTAATTAAATGAAGAAGAATTTTGTATTCAAGTAATTTACTTATATTACAAGGAGCAGTAATGGGTCGGTATGAAGAACAACAGCAGGAGATTTTCTCCGTTTTAATATTGAACTTGTAGTGCTCCACAGGAAACTCATAGATAACTTCGAAGACCACACTGCCTTTCCATGACGAAAGTAAAACAGTACAAAATAGGGATGATACATTTTATTGACAGTGAATAGATAAAAAATTATTTAACTGGATATTTCGAACACATATACAGTGTTCATCATCAGCAATAAAACTAAAAAGACATGAATAAAAATAAACAAAATTTATACCTAATAAACTAAACTTTTTTTGTTTAACTTTTTACTTTAAACTTTTTTTAATTTTGTTTATTCTTATTCTATGTCTTTTAGTCTTACTCCTGATGATGAATACTGTATATGTGTTCGAAATATCCAGTTAAATAATTTTATATCTATTCACTGTCAATAAAAAAGTATCATCCCTATATTGAACTGTTTTACTTTCACAGGAAACTCTCTGGAACACTAGATGTGCATATACACATCTGAAAAAGTAACTGTAAATGAAAAACAAGTACAGGGCAACCTTGCAAAAGATCAACTTTAGACATCCCATCTGTACCAGTATAATCAGATTTTAAATTCTTAATACCACTACATACAGCAGGACATATAATGGGAATTGCATGTCGCTGTGAAATACGGATAGAAAAAAAGGTGCAATGAGGCTAGATTACAAGGCACGGAATAGTTAACAACGCACCCTGATCACAGGCAGCCACAATCTTTATAAACTCAAAGCCAGAATTTAGCTTTGTTTTTCACAATCTTTAAATCGGGATCTGTTAACCAGATTGATTTTTGAGTACCAATACGGATACGTTCGTAACGAAACAGATCCAAGTATTTAAGCTGCAATAAATTATAAGGTACACGTATAAGCGAAAGAAGGAATGTAAACGTTGATATGTATAACGAGATATCTGCTATTTTCCAATTATACTTTGAAATCCATTTTGATTTCTTTTTGAATTTCAAATCTCTTGAGCATAGGGAAGCGAAAAAACCACAGATAGTGGTAGGTGGTCAATATCATGATCATCATGTACAGTTACAATCGAAGAATAAATAGATGAAGAACACACAACGTGGTCAATGTCAGCAGTACTTCCAGATAATGGGTATGGGTGAAGGGTAAAGATTTAAGAATGATGCGGTAAGCGGGAGACAGTCAAGATCATAATCCTTTCTAACACAGTCAGTAGTGATATTTGTATTACGAATACCGACCACTATGTAATTTATAGATTGAGACACTAAGTGTTTAATTTTCTCAGAAAAGCAGAAGCCTTAGCAGAAATTGTAATTCAGCGATTAGATCTATTACCATGGGGAAAATATGAGTTGATCAGAATAGATGATCCATCGCGGACTGCTAAGAAGTATTCATCATGATGAGAAAAGATAGGGTTGGGGAAATGTGCATCACGCTTAAAGATGCATGCAGACCCCCGATGGATGGCTACCAGTTACCCTGGCAGAGGTCAAAAATGCTATGTGGTTTGGACTTCGACGCAGAAAATTAAGGCTAGTTGAAATAAAAAAAAAATGCTCTACTCTTTGAATTTACTAGATCACAAGTTTGCAGAAAAACTTATCTTATTTCCTTATTATATAATTACCTTAATATACCTAATTACGTAATAGAATATATGAAAAAACAAGTGTTTTTAACTGCAAGTAAGGAGCGACATTAAAACTTAAAACGAACAGAAATTATTTCGTATATGAAAGGGGTTGTCCCCTCCTCAACGCCCCGCTTCTTACGCTAAAGTTTGACTCTTTCTCACAACTCTATTTTTTAAAATAATAAAACACTTTAGCGTAAAGAGCGAGGCGTCGAGGAGGGGACAGCCTCTTTCATATACGGAATAATTTTTTAGAATAAACTTTTTCTAAAAAACATCTTTGTCACATTGGCCCCCCAGGATTTCGCTCATTGGTGCTCTTGTCAAATTGGACCTCCCCCAAGATTTTGTTTTCAACACGTCCCTGTCTAGAGAACTTCATCTAAAACCTAAAATGTTTTAACATTTTAAATCTAAAATGTCGCTCCTTACTTTCAGTTAAAAATTTTTTTTTGTACTTTTGATTTCTGAACGTTTTGAATTAATACATGTTTTGATTTTGGCTCACCGCACATGATTAATTAAAATGAATAATTGAATAATTATTTTTTTCGGCTTAATGGCTTTCTCATAGTTTTGTTCGGACGATTTGATAAAAAAAAAGGTGGCAGAAGAAGCCTAGTTGCCCTCCAATATTTGGTTACTTAAAAAGACAACTAGAAGTTTTTTTACGAGTTTAATAGTAATAAATATACGTAACTTACGAATTAACTTACGTAACGAACTTCTATATTTGTTTATTTTTATCTCGTACATAAGGGGGTTTGCCCCTCGTCAATACCTCGCTCTTTACACTAAAGATTGAATTTTGTCCCAATTCTTTAAGAATGACCCCTGAATCATAAAGGCCGTTGAATAAATAGTTGAAACTACTAAAAATACATTACCGTAAAGAGCGAGGTATTGTGGAGGAGATGAAACCCCTTACTTACGTAATAATTTCTTTTCTTTTTGGTTTTGATGCTGCTCCTTACTTCCAGCTTAATTTTTTTTTAAATTTATTTTCTCATTGTTTTTTTTTGTTAAAAAATGCTAGAAAATCCTGCAGCCCCTTCATGGAAATTTTCTTCCCTCATGATAAATTCCTCAATGGAAAGATCCTCCCCTGTAACCCCCTCCCCCGACCCATCTCTTCCCCCTCAACATGAAAAGTCCCCCTTAAAACGCCTATACACTTCCCAATAATCCTTACAATGTGTAAACAATGGTCAAAGTTTGTAACTTGCAGCCCCTCCCTTGGGGACTGTCAGGGATTAAGTCGTCCTGAAAGACATAATTATTGGGTTTTCTAACTATGCTGAAAGAATCGGCTCCCTCAGAATTTTGATCTGGTGACTTTGGGGAAAAAATGACCGTGGGATTGGGCCAAGGTGCCCTCCATCCTTTTTGGTCACTTAAAAAGGGCACGAGAACTTTTAATATCCGTTAGAATGAGCCCTCTTGCGACATTGTAGGACCATTGGGTTGGTACGATCACCTCTGGGGAATAAAAAAAAAAAAAAACACAAAACAAATAAACACGCATTCGTGGTCTGTCCTCTGGCAAAAAATACAAGATTCCACATTTTTGTAGATAGGAGCTTGAAAATCCTACAGTAGTGTTCTCTGATACGCTGAATTTGATGGTATGATTTTTGATAAGATTCAGTGACGTTTAGGGTTTTTTCTCCCCTATTTTCTAAAATAAGGCAAATTTCTTCAGGCTCGTAACTTTTGATGGGTAACACTAAACCTTATGAAACTTATATATTTGAAATCAGCATAAAAATTTGATTTTTTTTTATGTATCTATTTGTATTAAAATTCCGTTTTTTAGAGTTTCGGTTACTATTGAGTCGCGTGGCTCCTCAATACAGTTTGTGGTAACAGTTCGTTACCACGAACTGTTTGATTACCTGAATGTATAATAACCTTATTATAGAATTATAATTATCTACATTTTTTGTGAAAACTATGTTGTCTTAAACCGATACTAAATAACCTTTTAACTATTTTCCTTATAAATATGCATACATGAAGTAAATAAATATAGATAGAATAAAGATTGGACGGACGTAGGTATTTCAACCTTAAAATGGCTATATTTCTTCAAATTGGCGTTCTGTATACATACTATTTTGACAACCATGATACATTTAGCCCTTTTGATTTAATTCATTTCCTCGTCGACGTTGCCGGAAAGGTTTTAACTTTATACCGTAAGCCGTTCCTGAGATATTGTAGGTACACGCCCTCTTTGACAACCCAGATGCACATAATGGTTTTTATTTAGTTCACTGTGCTCGTAACTTCCCCTGAAGGGTTTAACTTAGTATCCTTAGCTCCTCCTGAGTTATTGCCAATAAAGCATTTTGACAACCTCGATGCACTTGTTGTCATTCTATTTAATTAGATATTCCCTTCACATTTCACGAAAATTTCAGCTTACTTTTGCCAACCTGAATGACTATAGTGTATTATCGTTTAGTTTTATATCTCCCTCAACACGCTCTTAAAGTTTCTACTGAAAGCCCTTTGCTTTTCTGAGATATTGCAAGTGTGCCCTTCTGGATGTATATTGTGTCTGTTCGTTCTTTTAACACTCGCCTCAACATTCCCTGAAAGTTTCAACATAATGGCCTTAGGCGTTGTTGAGGTGGGTTTAGGGGGATGTGGTGTCTTTGGGTTAGTTCTTTAGATGTCTAATGTTCCATGATTTGGTTTTAAGCCTCCTTCAAAATCCTCTTTAAGCTCCAGTTCAATGCCCTTAACTATTTCTGAGATATTTCTAATAACTACGCCCTTTTGACAACCTGAATGTACGTAGTGCGTTTTCATTGGGTTCGGCATTCCCGTTCACCCCGTGGAAGTTTATATACCTTAATACCTTAAGCCTTTTTGGAGGCCAAGTGCCAAACTCGCACCCCCTCCCTCTTTTCCAATAACAAAGCCTATTTTTCAACAAAGGGTAACTTGCCCAACTTACATATCTCGTCCTAGGGGTTTGTGGAGGGTCATATCATCCATGGAGGCACAGTTATCAGATCTGTTGTCTATTCGGAAGACGTGGCTATCTCAAACATTAATCGGACGCCTTTGGGGGCTAATGTGGGGGCCTGCACTAAAGAAAAATAATTTTTGGGAGGGAAGCTGGTTGCCTAATAATATCTTTTGACTCTTGAAAAGAGCACTATAAATTTTGTTGTCCTATTGAATGTGCCCTTTTCAAAGTTTGTACGACAACCCCTTCTATACAAAGTGGCCCGGTTAAGAGAAAAATAGTACGCTGAATCCTATTGCATTTTACGTAGGCAGCGCTATTGCGCTAAATCATAAAATAATTTATTCATAGGTTATTATAAAGAATAAAAAAAATGTACATTTTCTTAGACCTTAGTTCCTCCAGAGCCATCGGTGGCGCATAGGGCATCGACAAAGCCTCTCCGTTCGTCCCGCATTGATGCTGCAACGATGACGTCTTCCTATTCAGGTAGCAGTGATGTACCAGCCGTCCTCAGATCTTGTTCATATGTTCGTATCAATGTATTTTTGGGATAACCTCGCTTTCTTCTACCGTCTGGTTTTCATTCATAGACTGTTCGAGGAAGGTGACTCTTCCATCCGATGAAAGTGACCCAGATATGTCCACCGCCTTCTTTTCAGCAACTCAATGACTGGAGGTTGACCTGTTTTTCTGCGTATTTCTGTATTTGAAATTTTTTGTCACCAGCTTGTATTCAAGATTCTTCTGAGGCTCATATTTTCAACTGCGAGGATCCTTTTTTCAAGCTGGGTGTTTATTTTCCAACATTCACTTCCGTAAAGCAGAATTGAGAGTACATTTCTGTTGAAGAGTTTAAGCTTCAGTCGCATTGAATATTTATTACTTCTCTGAATAGGCTTCAATCTATTGAAGGCACCTGTAGCTTGCCCAATTCTACGTTTAATCTCGGTTGAAATATCTCTATCACAATCAATCCTTGTTTTTGCAATAGAGAACAAGTGGTGAGCTTGTTATGACCATGCTCTTCGATTTGTCAATTTCGATCTTTGGCCCGACATTCTATGCATTTTCGGTGACAGTGCAAAGTAGCTGCTGCAACCGTTCTTTAGACTCGTCGAGAAGGACAACGTCGCCTGTGAAGTCCAGATCTAACAGTTGCTTGTTGCTTACTTTTACCCTGTAGCCCGATGTGAATCTCAGGGCATAATCCATTATAATTATAAAGAGCATGGGGGAAAGTGCACACTCTTGACGAACACCAGACATGATCTTGAAGAATCTGGTTGTACCGTTTTCGGTCTTTGCGCAACATTCCGATTCTTCATAAAGCGCTATAATCATATCTACTATTTTCTCAGGAATTCTGTAGTATATCAGAACTCTCCACTAGTAATCTCGGTCAACCGAGTCAAATGCCTTTTCAAAGTCAATGAGTAGGAGGTAGAGTTTTTTGTTTCATTCTTTTGATTCTTCGACAAGCATTTTCACTACGAATGTTAGATCAGAACATGATCTCCCAGTTCTGAAACCATGCTGCTCTTCTCGTAGAGTAGTGTCTAGTGCTTTTTGCAGACCCTGCAAATTGACGGAGGCTAATAGTTTAGATTAGACAGGGAGAAGTTTAATGCCTCTCCAGTTATAGCAGTTCACCGAGTCTCCCTTTTTGAAGAGTTGGACTATAATGCCTCTGCTCCAATCACTTGGGATTCTCTCGAAGGTCCATATTTTGAGGGATAGCCGAACGGATATGCAGGTACTAATTGAGTACTTCAGTATTTCTGCTGGAATGCCATCAATACCCGGGGGTCGTCCATTTTTTAAATTCTTTGCTCTATGAATGATCTTCTCAGCATTCGGATGACCTGTATTGATGTCTAAATTTATAAAAGGGATATCAGGTACATTTGCTCGGTCACGGGTTCTCGGTATTTTGAAAAGTTTTTCGAAATGGGAAGCCCACCTCTCGTCAATTTTTTCTGGATCAGATATGTTTAATCCATTTTCGTCCTTGACAAGGGTGACTCGGCTAGCGCCTTCTTCAGCTAAAGCTGCTTCCTTTTCAAGGAACTGTCTCTTGTCCTTTCTTGCACACTATTTTACCTCTTTATCTTTTTCTTTGTATAATTGTTTTATTGCCAGCTCTGAACTCCTTGTAGTAGGTATGAACGTGGCCTGGTTGAGTGCCTTTCGTTCGTCAATCAGTTTCAATGTTACGTTAGAGATCCACCTTTCCTGTGGTTTCTTTTGGAAACCTAGCTTTTCTTTGGCAATCGTCATGTATACATTTTTATTTTCTCCTGTTTCTCTTCTACGCTTTCTGAGTCTTTTGCCTCAACTGCCAAGACATCGAATTTGTTCCATAACGATATGCAGAAATATCTGTAAACTTTTCGATCCTGCAGCTTTTCTGTGTGGTACAGTTTTCAGATCTTGCTGTGTTTTCCTTTGGGCACGTAGTTTGATCTGCATATGGGTAATCATGAGGATGTAATCCGACTGGGCTTCTGCTCCTCTTTACCCACACACGTCTAACAGGCTTGTGTGCCACCATCTGGTGATCAAGAAATGGTCAATTAGGTTTCGTGTTGAACCGTCTGGAGATGTCCATGTATACTTGTGCACATTTTTATGTTCGAAGAGCGATCCACTAACGACAAGATCATTATTTAGCGTTAAGTCTACTTGTAATGCACCATTTTCGTTAATCTGGCCAAGTCCCTGTGGTCTTAGGACTTCGGGACAGTACTTGCGATTTGCTCCTACTTTGGCAGTCACACCACCAACAACACACAGGACATCATGTTTGAAGATGTCCTTGGTGACAGCCTGTATGTTTTTTAGAAGCTATCTTTTACATCATCATCCGCCTCATTGGTAGGAGCGTAACATACAATTACAAAAAGCTTTGTTTGTGTTGTAGCTTACCGTTCAAACAAGATCCTTTCGTTTATTGGCATCCATTTGAATATTGTTCGGTATGCTGCAGTCCTCTCCGCTGTACAACAGCACACGTCCATAATTTAATGTTTTTTGGCCTACACCTGTCCAACGTATTTCGCTTAGGGCCAGGATGTAAATATTATATTGCTTCATCTCTCTGAGAACTTGCTCGGTGTTTGATTACCAGGGTTAACGTTTTTTGAAAATTTTTAAATATTTACCGTAATAAAAAGAAGAGGAAAGCAATAAAAGAAGCAAATTCAGCATATTCTTTTGAGAAATAGAATTACTATAGCCATCTTCTAGTTCTGAAGGATTTTTCTTACCAATTTGTATGAATCCCGGGCTAAGTCATAAATAAGATTGAATAACTGTTCTTGATTATCATTTGTAATGTAACTTTTTGTGATGGAATAAAAATGTAAATTTAATGGTTAGGGCATAGTTTTTTCATAGCTACTTAACTTATTACTTGGGTTTTAAAGGCGAATTAGCATAATTGTCATGCAAAACTATTTTTCATATGCCGGAAAATAGCGAATTACAGCCGTGGTTTAAGGGATTTTTAGCTAGATTTTTCATTTATTTCTGCTTTTTGCATCAATTTTCTTTCTAAAAGTTTTAGAATTTGCTATGGAGAATTAAATTTCGGGAGAATTGTAGTGTCCTTAACATATAAATATTACAGGAAGACTCGTTGCTCCATCAAATTCTTGAAAATACCCATTTTGGTATTTACATTTAAAAAATCGAAAAAAAACCTTCTTCCTTGATTTTAGAAAATGATTTTATTTGTATCTTCTTAAAAAATCCTTTGCCCTCCCTCCGCCTACAATTATCGTGAATCGGAGCACTTTAACAAATCGACCGAATTGAGAAGAAAAGTAGTTCGAAAGCAGAATAAAAATCAGTCGAAAAGAGTTAATCAAATCACTTGGTTGTCACTTTATATATCAACTATTTACTGCAAGTTAGGAAGGTCAATAGGCCAACTAATAATCAACTGATGCAAGTCATATTTTCATTAACTATTGTTATTTGTTTTTTTTTGTGTTGTTTTTTTTTATGGTGTAAAAATATTTTGATTTTCAACAACTTTCTTTCTAAAAGTCGTAGAATTTGCTATCCAGAATTAAATTTCGGGAGAACTGTAAAAAAATCAGTGAATTTTTTTGAACGCATCAAAAATTTACTTATATTCATTTTTGTTATGTCTTTCGCCGGGTTCCGACACTCGGCACGCAACAGGCTTCTATATAAAGATTTAAATTTTTGCTTTTCTTCTAACCCCAGAAAAATTCAGCCTTTTTTGATGTTATGACTCCACCACAGGTTCAATACTGTCGCCCTGGGAAGAATGCAAATTCTTTCTTAAAGTTGTGACCTATATAGATCGTTCTTGTGCCTTACTGTGGCAAGATATTCAATAACCGGATTTTCCCTCAAAAGTGTGTATATACAATGAATATAGCTGTGTTTAAAGCTAGAAAGCTATTATGTAAACTGCAAAAATATCTATGGTGTCTCACAGAAAATTTTAATTTTTAATTGAAACTAGAGAAATACCCGACGTTTTAAAAGAAGTTTTATTTTCTATTGGTTAAATCCAGTTATAACATAAAAAGAGAGATACTACAGAATAAACAACAGTAAGTTTATAGTTTTCAACGCAGCCAGATATTGGGTAGAAATACCCAAAAAACGAAACTTTGCAATTGTTACAAATGATGATTAGACGAGACGAGCACGACGGGTGTAACAATGGCAATTTTTTTTTTTGGGTCTTCCTACCGACATTATATCACTGGTTACGTTGAAAACTGAAAGCTTATTGGTGTTTGTTCTGTCATTTCTCTCTCTTTATGCTATATTTTTATGCTTTCAATGCAACCACTTATAGTTAGGAAGACCCAATAAACGAAAATTTGAATTTTTTTTTTATACAAATCAAACAGTTCGTGGTAACGAACTGTAGTAAGGAGCGGCCCGGCTCAATAGTAACCGAAACTCTAAAATATGGATATAAGGGGTGTCAATGACTAATTGAAAATATGATTTGCATTAGTTGATTTTTTGCTGCCCTATCTGTCAACTCTAACTTGCAAAATCTTTGCATAAATTCTCTTGCCTTGCCACAGACGGGATTGAACCCATGAACCCCTGATCAAGAGGCACACTTTCATCCATCATACTGTGACAAGGTGTTGAATAACCTGATTTTTCCATAAGACTGTGTAAATACTTTGAATATAACTGTGTATACAGCTAAAAAGCTATTATGTAAACTGAAAACATACTTATGGTGTTTCATCAAAAATTATAATTTTTCATTGAAACTAGAGAAATGCCTCAAGATTTAAAAAAAAAATTTATTTTCTGTTAGATTATAATCCTATTATAGCATAAAAAGACATACGCCAGAATAAACAAAAGTAGTCTTAAATTTTAAAATAAGTTTTTTTTTCTATTAGGTTAGTTTTTTCTGTTACAAAATCCAGTTGTAAACAGAGAGATACGACAGAATAAACAACAGTAAGCTTACCGTTTTCAACGCAACCAGCTATATAATACCCTTGGAAAACCGAAAAAACGGAAGTTTGCTATTAATACAAATGATAATTCTAAGAGACCAATGTAGGCAGCTTGCCTTGCCACAAGCGGGACTGAACCCACACACTCCTGATCAAGAGGCGCACTTTCATCCAACGTACTTTAACAAATCGACAGAAATCAGAAGAAAACTCGTTCAAAAGCAGAATAAAAATCAGTCGAAAAGAATTAAGGAAATAACTTGGCTATCACTTTATTTATCAAAGATTTTGCAAGTTAGAGTTGACAGATAGGGCAGCAAAAAATCAACTAATGCAAATCATATTTTCAATTATTGTTGTTATGCGTTATTATTTAAGGTGTAAAAACCATTTGGATTTAAAAACAATTATTTCCATAAGTTGTAGAATTTGCTATGCAGAATTAAATTTCAGAAGAACTGTAAAGAAATCAGTCATTTTTTTTAAAACGCATTAAAATTTGTTTATATTCATTTTCGTTACGTTTCTAATCGCCGCTTTTCTTCTAACAACAAACAATTTCACCCTTTGTTTGTCATGACGTCACCACAGGTTCGACAGAGTCGTCCTAGGAAAAATACGAATTCTTTCTTAAAGTTGTGACCTATTAAGATCGTTCTTGTACCGTACTGCGACAAGGTATTCAATAATTTAGTTTTTCCACAAAACTGTGCATATGCATTGGATATAACTGTGCCTAGGATAACTGTGGCTTGGATATAATTGGCTAGAAAGCTATTATGTAAACTGCAAAAATATTTATAGTGTCTAATAAATATATTTATTTTTAATTGAAACTAGAGAAATGCCTGATGTTTTAAAAGAAGTTTTATTTTCTATCAGGTAAATCCAGTTATAACATAAAAAGACAAATTTAACATTAAAAAAATATATATTTGCAGTTTACATAATAGCTTTTTAGCTTCATAAACAGTTATATCCAAAGTATATACAGAGATTTGTGGAAGAATCAAATTATACCTTGTCACAGTATGGTGGATGAAAGTGTGTCTCCTAATCAGACGTTTGCAGGTTCAATCCCAGCTGTGGCAAGGCAAGCTGCCAGAATTCAATAGTCATTGACACCCCTTATATTCAGATTTTAGAGTTTCGGTTACTATTGAGCCAGGCCGCTCCTTACTACAGTTCGTTACCGCGAACTGTTTGATTTGAATAAAAAAAAATTCAAATTTTCGTTTATTGGGTCTTCCTAACTATAACTGGTTGCATTGAAAGCATAAAAATATAGCATAAAGAGAGAGACATGACAGAATAAACACCAATAAGCTTTCAGTTTTCAACGTAACCAGTTATATAATGTCGGTGGGAATACCCAAAAAACAAAAATTGCCATTGTTACACCCATCGTACTCGTCTCGTCTAATCATCATTAGTAACAATTGCAAAGTTTCGTTTTTTGGGTATTTCTGAAGGCATTATATAACTGGCTGCGTTGAAAACTATAAGCTTGCTTTTGTTTATTCTGTAGTATCTCTCTTTTTATATTATAACTGGATTTAATCCAATAGAAAATAAAACTTCTTTTAAAACGTCGGGTATTTCTCTAGTTTCATTTAAAAATAAAAATTTTCTATGAGACACCATAAATATTTTTGCAGATTACATAATAGCTTTCTAGCTTTATACACAGTTATATCCAAGTGTATACAGAGTTTTGTGGAAGAATCAAATTATTAAATACCTTCTCATAATACTGTAGATGAAAGGCAATAGTTTTTTAGCTTTATACACAGTTATATTCAAAGTATCTACATAGCTTTGTGGAAAAGACAAATTTTTGAATAAGTTGTCACAGTACGATGGATGAAAGTGTGCCTCTTGATCAGGGTTTTGTGGGTTCAGTCCCATCTGTGGCAAGGCCAGCTGTCCACATTTCGAGCAGCCTCATCATTTCGGGCAGCTCGCCTTGGCGTATGTCTTTTTATGCTATAATAGGATTATAATCTAACAGAAAATAATTTTTTTTTAAATCTTGAGGCATTTCTCTAGTTTCAATGAAAAATTATAATTTTTGATGAAACACCATAAGTATGTTTTCAGTTTACATAATAGCTTTTTAGCTGTATACACAGTTATATTCAAAGTATTTACACAGTCTTGTGGAAAGATCAGATTATACATCACCTTGTCACAGTATGATGGATGAAAGTGTGCCTGTTGATTAGGGGTTCGTGGGTTCAATCCCGTCTGTGACAAGGCATTTGGTAACATTCTATCTTTTTCAATGTTTTTCAATTTGTCAATGTTCATTCTAACATTGACAGTTTGAAAAATCTTCACGTGCCAAGCTTGCTAAAGCTCAACAATTTATAATAAACCTTAAAATTTTAAGTATCTGTTTTAAGGTTTTCGAATTACTTTAATCTATTGTCAAAATATTTCGAAATATTTATCCAATTCCCTGTTTTTACATTTTAGTTTGTTTTCTTTTTCTTCTTAATTTTTCAGACGTCATATGCAAACCCTCAACACAAAAATACATACAACTTATTTTTATATATATAAGATATATATATATATATATATATATATATATATATATATATATATATATATATATATATAAATAAGTTGTCTGTCCGTTACGCCAGATTATATCTTCTATATATATAAAAGAAAACAAACTAGAATGTAAAAACTGGAAATTGCATAAATATTTCGAAATATTTTGACAATAGATTAAAGTAATTCGAAAAAAGAAAAATGGTAAAAAAACTAAAAAAAACTAAAAAAAAAACTAAAAAAAAATTAAAAATTAAAAAAATTAAAAAAGTCAAAACCTAAAAAGAAAAAATGTAAATAAATAAAAAGATATAAAACTAAAAAAAAACTAAAAAAAGCTAAAAAACTAAAAAAAAGAAAAAACTAAAAAAAACTGGGAATTCCACAAATGTTTCAATATATTTTTACAATAGATTAAAGTAATTCGAAAACCTTAAAACAGATACCCCAATTTTGAGGTTTAATATAAATTGTTGGAGCTTTAGCATACTTGGCACGTAAAGATTTTTCCAAGTGTCAATGTTAGAATGAACATTGACAAATTGAAGAAAACAAATCAATAAAAAGAAGAAACTAAAAAAAAAGAAAAACTAAAAAAGAAAAAAAACTAAAGAAGAAACTGTATCCATATACATAAAAATCTATATATATATAAATAAGTTGTCTGTCTTTTATGTCTGTTACACTATGTCTGTTACGCCAGATTATATCTTATCTATCTATTTATATAAAAATAAGTTGTCTGTCTGTCTGTGGATCAGGTGACGTCATGTTTCTGTGTCGGCTGACGTCATGAAATTAGTTGTCGTCATTTTTGCTTTGACGGTGACGTCATTCAAGATATTTAAGACATATGTTCACGTAGAAATCTATTAATGTTTAAGTTTACAATGACTGATGAACTTACCATGGCAAAAGCCGATGAAGATGCTCAAAGAGTCTATGCCAAAAAACTTGCTTCTGATAGAGAAAGTCAGAAAAGAAAGCGTGCCGAGGAATCAAAAGAACAGCAAGGAAACAGGCTTGAGGCTAAAGAACGCAAAACCGCGCAGTTAGATGAAGATCCCCCTGGACAGCGAGAGTCAAAACATATCAAAACTGAAAATGATAGCGATGATGATTGGGTTTAGGATTTTGACTTGGATAAGGTCATCAATGCCTACCAGATTTTAGTTAAAAAAAACAAAGGTTCGGCGATATGTATTTCATAGTGAAGGTGAAAAATAAAGAAGAAAAAGAAAACTGAAAAAAAATGTAAAAAACTAAAAAATACTAAAAAGAATAAACACTCAAAGAGAAATTACAGATCGGGACACAAATGACGACCGGTACAGAGGGAATATAAACAACGACCGGGACACTCAAAGAGAAATTACAGACTGGGACACCGGGACACAAATGACGACCGGGACACAGGGAATAAAAATGACGACCAGGACACAGGTATTTAAGAATATCGTTCAAAGACAAATTTTTAATTGTAAGAAGACCTTTGAAAGAGAAATTTCTAATTGTAAAATGACTGAAGAACCTACAATGGCAACACCCGAGGAAGCTGCTCAAAACGAATGTATTCAAGCCGAAGTAGCTGAGCTGGTAAAGCGTTATGTTTCAGGTTTTAGGTCCGAGAGGCTCCAGGTTTGAACCTTGGCTTTAGCATTAATACAAAAGAAGAAAAAAACTAAAAAAGGTAAAAACTACAAAAAAACTAAAAAGAAAATATATATATATATTTATATATATATATCTATATATGTAAAAATAATTTGTCTGTCTGTGGATCTGTCAGGTGACGTCATGTTTCTGTGTCGACTGACGTCATGTTTTCGACTGACGAAATTACAGACCGGGACATCGGGACACAAATGACGACCGGGACACCGGCACATAGGCATAGGGAATATAAATGACGACCGGGACACAATGAATGTTCGATTAGCAATCACCATCAACAAAGCACCGGGACACAAATGACGACCGGGACACAGGGAGTATAAATGACGACCAGGACATAAGTAAAAAAAAATTAAAAACTAAAAAAAGGTAAAAACTACAAAAAAACTAAAAAGAAAAAAAAACTAAAAACTAATAAAAAACTAAAAAAGCTAAAAAGCTAACAGGTGGGACATAGGGACACAACTACAATGGCGCGTAACTAATATGGCGCGTAACGACTTACGCGCGCGGGGGGGCTTGGGGGGGGGGGCGCGAAGCGCCCCCACCAACTAGGTGTTGGGGTGGCGCGAAGCGCCACCCCAACAGCTAGTATATATATATATATATATATCTATATAAAAATAAGTTGTCTGTGGATCTGTGGATCGTGGAAAAGGTGACGTCATGTTTTGGCTGACGTCATGAAATTAGTTGCCATCATTTTTGCTTTGAAGGTGACGTCATTCAAGTTATATAAGACATATGTTCGCGTAGAATTCTATTAATGTTTAAGTTTACAATGACTGATGAAGATGCTCAAAGAGTCTATGCCAAAAAACTTGCTGCTGATAGAGAAAGTCAGAAAAGAAAGCGTGCCGAGGAATCAAAAGAACAGCAAGGAAACAGGCTTGAGGCTAAAGAACGTAAACCGCGCAGTTAGATGAAGATCCACCTGGACAGCGAGAGTCAAAACATATTAAAACTGAAAATGATAGCGATGATGATTGGGTTTGGGATTTTGACTTGGATAAGGTCATCAATGACTACCAGATTTTAGTTAAAAAAACAAAGGTTCGGCGATATGTATTTCATAGTGAAGCTGAAAAATAAAGAAGAAAAAGAAATTGAAGAAAGAAAAAAGAGAAATTACAGACTGGGATACCGGGACACAAATGACGACCGGGACACAGGGAATATAAATGGAGACCAGGACACAGGTATTTAAGAATATCGTTCAAAGACAAATTTTTAATTGTAAGAAGACCGTTGAAAGAGAAATTTCTAATTGTAAAATGACTGAAAAACCTACAATGGCAACGGTACCACCATCGAAGTAGATAACCAGTGGGTTTACGGCCAACCTACCATCTTCAAAGATACCACGATAGGAAGACTCTACACCGTTCACCCCAATCAACATGAATGCTTCTTTCTACGCCTGCTTTTGGTGAATGTACCCGGTCCGACATCCTTTGAGTATTTGAGAACTGTAAACGGTACTATACATGACACTTACCGTAGTGCATGCCAAGCTCTGAATTTATTGGAGAATGACCAACACTGGGATAACTGCATCAATGATGCGTGCGAAACGTCAACCCCAAGTCAAATTCGTACACTTGCTCTCCATCAGCTCCTACAGAGTTATGGGAAAAATATAAGTCAAAAATGTCCGAAGATATACTCCATCGAAAACAGTTAGAGATGTCAGAAATGACTTTTGATTTTACATCAGAAATTTATAACGACACTTTAGTTATTATAGAAGATTTGTGCGTACGTATGGCAAACAAACCTCTTCAGGATTTGGGAATGCCTTCACCTAACCGTATCGCTGCTGTTTCGACATGTGTAGAATTGGGTCGTGAACAAAGTTACAGTACGAGTGATCTATTGTCGTATGTACAAAATAACATTTACAAGTTAACGTCGGAACAAAAAGACATTTATGATACGATAGACTCAATTTCAGGACGTATACAACTACCTGCTGATTTCTGTAGTTTAGTGACGTCCAAAAATGAATTGATTGAAAAAGTATTTCCGAATATTCTAAAAAATTATAAAAATAATAAATGGCTAAGTGAAAGAGCGATTCTCGCACCCAAAAATATAGACGTCCACGAAATCAACAATATTGTTTTGACCAAGATTCGAGACCAGGCAGTCCTTTGCAAGTCAGTCGACACAGTTTTGGAACCAAATGAAGCGGTTAATTATCCATCTGAATTTTTAAATTCCGTATATCTTTCAGGGTTTCCACCACACGTGCTACAACTAAAAATAGGCGTACCAATAATACTTTTAAGAAATATCAACCCACCAAAGCTTTGCAATGGCACGCGACGTGCCGTAAAAAAAACAATGGAAAGCCTAATAGAGGCGACAATCTTGACAGGGCCTTTTGAGGGTAAGGCTGTTCTTATTCCTCGCATTCCCATGATTCCAACGGATCTGCCTTTTCAATTTAAAAGATTGCAATTCCCAATTCGATTAGCATTTGCAATCACCATTAACAAAGCTCAAGGTCAATCATTAGAAAAATGTGGTATAGATCTTAATACTGATTGTTTTTCCCATGGACAATTGTACGTTGCATGTTCGAGGGTCGGTAAACCTGACAATCTATTTATATGCAGCGACAATTGGACAGCGAAGAATGTTGTATATTCGCAAGTTTTACGCAGTTAATTTGTATTGTATCCATCTATCTATCTATCTATATAAAAACGAGTTGTGTGTGTGCATGTTTGTGTGTTTCTAAAAAGAGCGTTTGCATATTACGTCATTATTAGTGCATACGGCTTTGTATATGCACAGACAATGGGAAAGCCAAGAATGTTGTATATTCGCAATTTTTACGTAGTTTAACTGCTGCAGACGAAATGAATGCTTGCCTGAAAAATTCTAATTTATGGGCACACGTAAAAATATTAAAATTAACTACAAATATGCGTGTCCGATTGCAAAACGATGATTCTGGTCAAACATTTTCAGATCAATTGCAGGCAATTGGAAACGGAAAGCTTCCAGTAGTGGGAAAGCCAAAAATGTTGTATATTCGCAATTTTTACGTAGTTTGAAACACATATATAAATCTATCTATATTCACAGGTGGGACACAGGGACACAACTACAATGGCGTGTAACTAATATGGCGCGTAACGACTTACGCGCGCGGGGGGGCTTGGGGGGGCGCGAAGCGCCCCACCAACTAGGTGTTGGGGTGGCGCGAAGCCACCATTTTTCAGGCAAGCATTCATTGCAGACGAAATGAATGCTTGCCTGAAAAATTCTAATTTATGGGCACACGTAAAAATATTAAAATTAACTACAAATATGCGTGTCCGATTGCAAAACGATGATTCTGGTCAAACATTTTCAGATCAATTGCTGGCAATTGGAAACGGAAAGCTTCCAGTAGTGGGAAAGCCAAAAATGTTGTATATTCGCAATTTTTACGTAGTTTGAAACACATATATAAATCTATCTATATTCACAGGTGGGACACAGGGACACAACTACAATGGCGTGTAACTAATATGGCGCGTAACGACTTACGCGCGCGGGGGGGCTTGGGGGGGGCGCGAAGCGCCCCACCAACTAGGTGTTGGGGTGGCGCGAAGCGCCACCCCAACAGCTAGTATATATATATATATATATATATATATATATATATATATATATATATATATATATATATATATATATATATATATATATATATATATACCCCAACATATATATATATACCCCATATATATATATATATATATATATATATATATATATATATATATATATATATATATATATATACCCCAACAGCTAGTATATATATATATATATATATATATATATATATATATATATATACCCCAACAGCTAGTATATATATATATATATATATATATATATATATATATATATATATATATATATATATATATATATATATATATATATATATATATATACTAGCTGTTGGGGTGGCGCTTCGCGCCCCCCCAAGCCCCCCCGCGCGCGTAAGTCGTTACGCGCCATATTAGTTACGCGCCATTGTAGTTGTGTCCCTATGTCCCACCTGTGAATATAGATATATATATATATGTATATATATGTTTTTAACTACGTAAAACTTGCGAATATACAACATTCTTTGCTGTCCCATTATCTGTGCATATAAATAGATTGTCAGGTTTACTGACTCTTGAACATGCAACATATAATGGTCCATAGGAAAACAATCCGTATTCAGGTCTATACCTCATGATTCTAATGATTGCCCTTGAGCTTTGTTGATGGTGATTGCTAATCGACGATTCCCTGTGTCGCCGTCGTCATTTATATATCCCCGTGTGCCCCCCGGTGTCCCGGTCATCATTTATATTCCATGTGTTCCGGCCGTCATTTATGTCCCGGTGTCCCAGTCTGTGAATTCTCTTTGAGGGTCCCGGGCGTCATTGATATTCCTTGTATCCCGGTGTCCCGGTCGTCATTCGTGTCCCGGTGTCCCAGTCTGTATATACATTCGTTTTTGAATTGGTCTTTTTTTAGGTTTTAGTTTTCTGCCTTTTTTTTAGTTTTTTTAGATATACCTCATGATTCTAATGATTGCCCTTGAGCTTTGTTGATGGTGATTGCTAATCGAACATTCTCTGTGTCCCCATCGTCATTTATATATCCCCCTGTGCCCCCCGGCGTCCCCGTTGTAGTTGTGTCCCTGTGTCTCGGTCGTCATTTATATTTTCTGTGTCCCGGTCGTCATTTGTATTCCGGTGTCCCAGTCTGTATATACATTCGTTTTTGAAATGGTATATGATGAAATAAATTTTTTATTTTTCCCCTTTTTTTCTTTTTAGTTTTTTTTTGGTTTTTACTTTTTTTAGGTTTTTAGTTTTTTTCTTTTTTATGGCACTTGGTATTAACCAAGTGACATATAGCAGTCGCCAATTCTGTCGGTCTGTCGGTCTGTCGGTCCCGGTTTTGCTACTTTAGGCACTTCCAGGTAAGCTAGGACGATGAAATTTGGCAAGCGTATCAGGGACCGGACCAGATTAAATTAGAAATAGTCGTTTTTTCCGATTTGACCATCTGGTGGGGAGTGGGGGCCCGGTTAATTCGCAAAAATAGAAAAAATGAAGTATTTTTAACTTATCAGCGGGTATTTGGATCTTAATGAAATTTGATGTTTGGAATGATATTGTGTCTTAGAGCTTTTATTTTAAATCCCAACCGGATCTGATGACATTGGGGGGAGTTGGAGGGGGAAACTTAAAGTCCCGGTTTTGCTACTTTAGGCACTTCCAGGTAAGCTAGGACGATGAAATTTGGCAAGCGTATCAGGGACCGGACCAGATTAAATTAGAAATAGTCTTTTTCCCGATTTGACCATCTGGGGGGGGGTAGGGGCCGGTTAATTCGGAAAAATAGAAAAAAAGAAGTATTTTTAACTTATGAGTGGGTGATTGGATCTTAATGAAATTTGATGTTTGGAATGATATTGTGTCTCAGAGCTCTTATTTTAAATCCCAACTGGGTCTGATGACATTGGGGGGAGTTGGAGGGGGGAAACCTAAAATCTTGGAAAACACTTAGAGTTGAGGGATCGGGATGAAACTTGATGGGAAAAATAAGCGCAAGTCCCAGATACATGATTGACATAATCGGAACTTATTTGCTCTCTTTGGGGTAGTTGGGGGGGGGAGTAAATCTTAAAAATTAGAAAAATGAGGTATTTTCAACTTACGAACGGGTGATCGGATCTCAATGAAATTTGATGTTTAGGAGGATATCGTGTCTTAGAGCTCTTATTTTAAATCCCGACCGGATCTGGTGATGGGGGCGGGGAGTTGGGAGGGGGAAACCTAAAACTTGGAAAACACTTAGAGTGGAGGGATCGGGATGAAACATGGTGGGAAAAATAAACACAAGTCCTAGATAGATGATTGACATTAACGGAACGGATCCGCTCTCTTTTGGGTAGTTGGGGGGGGGTTAATTCTGAAAAATTAGAAAAAATGAGGTATTTTTAACTTACGAACGGGTGATTGGATCTCCATGAAATTTGATTTTTAGAAGGATATAGTGGCTCAAAGCTCTTATTTTAAATCCTGACCAGATCTGGTGACATTGGGGGAAGTTTGGGGTGGGAAACCTAAAATGATGGGAAACGCTTAGATTGGAGGGATTGGGATGAAACTTGGTTGGAAAAATAAGCAAAAGTCTTGCATACGTAATTTACATAATTGGAACGGATCCGCTCAATTGCGGGGGGGGGGGGTAATTCTGAAAAATAAGAAAAATAACGTATTTTTAACTTACGAAGGAGTGATCGGATCTTCATGAAACTTCATATTTAGAAAGACCTCGTAACTCCGATATATTATTTTAAATCTCAACCGGATCAAACGTAATTGGGGGGGGGCAGTTGGGGGGACCGGAAATCTTAGAAAATACTTAAAGCGGTGAGATCAGGATGAAACAGGATGGGAAGAATAGAAACCTGTCTAAGATACGTGACTGACATAACTGGACCGGATCTGCTCTCTTTGGTGGAATTGGGAGGGGGAAGGTAATTTTGAAAATTGAGGTATTTGTAACTTACGAAAGGGTGACCAGATCTTAATGAGCTCTTGGCTCTTGGCTCTTCCGACCTCGTACCATATGAGCTCTCGGCTCTTCCGACCTCGTCACAAGTGCCATATGAGCTCTTAGCTCTTGTTATTTTTATTTTTTTTATTATTTTTTTTTTTTTTAGTTTTGTTTTTCTCCTTTATTTTTCTTTTTGTTTCCTTTTTTTAGTTTTTTTTATTTTTTAGTCTTTTTAGTTTTTTAGCTTTTTTAGTTTTTTTATTAGTTTTTAGTTTTTTTTTTTACTTATGTCCTGGTCGTCATTTATACTCCCTGTGTCCCGGTCGTCATTTGTGATGGTTTGTTGACTGTGTTTTGTTGATGGTGATTGCTAATTGAACATTCCTTGTGTCCCGGTCGCTTTCTCTTTGAGTGTCCCGGTCGTCATTTATATTCCCTATGTGCCGGTGTCCTGGTCGTCATTTGTGTCGCAATGTAATTTCGTAATTTCGTCAGTCGAAAACATGACGTCAGTCGACACAGAAACATGACGTCACCTGACACACAGACAGACAGACAACTTATTTTTATGTATATAGATATATACTATATATATATATATATATATATATATATATATATATATATATATATATATATATATATATATATATATATATATACTAGCTGTTGCACCCCAACACCAAGTTGGTGGGAGCGCTTCGTGCGCCCACCCCCCAAGCCCCCCCGCGCTCGTAAGTCATTACGCGCCATATTAGTTACGTGCCATTGTAGTTGTGTCCCTGTGTCCCACCTGTGAATATAGATAGACATCTTCTATATATATAAAAATAAGTTGTTTGTCTGTCTGTCGATTGACGTCATGTTTGTGTGTCGACTAATGTCATGTTTGTCGACTGACGTCATTATAAGGATTGAGCTGTATGTCGTCATGAAGTTGTTTGTTGTCTGACGTCATGTTTGTCGACTAACGAAACTACAGACCGGGACACCGGGACACAAATGACGTGTTATGTCTGTTATAACGTAATAGAGGCAACAATCTTGACAGGGCCTTTTGAGCGTGAGGCTTTTCTTATTCCACGCATTCTCATGATTCCAATGGATCTGCCTTTTCAACCTAAAAGATTGCAATTCCCAATTTGATTAGCATATTTATTTTTCAGTCCAGAACCACTAAAGCTATTATGTAAATATCAAAAATATTTATGTTGTCTGAGCAATAATTTTTAGTTTTTATTTCAAAATAGAAAATTACCTGACAATTTTAGAATTATATCTATCTATATATATATAAAAATCAGTTGTCTGTCTGTGGATCAGGTGACGTCATGTTTCTGTGTCGTCTGGCGTCATGAAGTTAGTTGTCGTCATTTTTGCTATGACGGTGACGTCATTAAAGATATTTAAGACATATATTTTCACGTAGAAATCTATTAATGTTTAAGTTTAAAATGACTGATGAACTTACAATGGCATAAGCCGATGAAGATGCTCAAAGAGTCTATGCCAAAAAACTTGCTGCTGATAGAGAAAGTCAGAAAAGAAAGCGTGCCGAGGAATCAAAAGAGCAGCAAGGAATAAGGCTTGAGGCTAAAGAACGCAAAACCGCGCAGTTAGATGAAGATCCACCTGGACAGCGAGAGTCAAAACATATCAAAACTGAAAATGATAGCGATGATGATTGGGTTTGGGATCTTGACTTGGATAAGGTCATCAATGCCTACCAGATTTTAGTTAAAAAAAAAAGGTTCGGCGATATGTATTTCATAGTGAAGCTGAAAAATAAAGAAGAAAAAGACAACTGAAAAAAGAAAAAATGTAAAAAACTAAAAAATACTAAAAAGAAAAAACACTCAAAGAGAAATTACAGACCGGGACACAAATGACGACCGGGACAGAGGGAATATAAATAACGACCGGGACACTCAAGGAGAAATTACAGACTGGGATACCGGGACACAAATGACGACCGGGACACAGGCAATATAAATGACGACCAGGACACAGATATTTAAGAATATCGTTCAAAGACAAATTTTTAATTGTAAGAAGACCGTTGAAAGAGAAATTTCTAATTGTAAAATGACTGAAGAACCTACAATGGCAACACCCGAGGAAGCTGCTCAAAACGAATGTATTCACGCCGAAGTAGCTGAGTTGGTAAAGCGTTATGTTTCAGGTTCTAGGTCCGAGAGGCTCCAGGTTTGAACCTTGGCTTTAGCATTAATACAAAAGAAGAAAAAAACTAAAAAAGGTAAAAACTACAAAAAAAAACTAAAAAGAAAATATATATATATATTTATATATATCATCTTTTCCACAAAAATAATAATTTAGTGCTTCTGCTTAAAAACAGCAATCGAATTGATGCCTCCTGATACGCAACTATCAACAAAGTGGCAATCGTTGTGGTCGGTGATCAGTTCTTACCTCAAGATAATATTCTTTATAGGCGAAACAATCAGTTGACAAGAATTGCTTAAACTCATCGATGCTACGATGCCCTACAATATCCTGACGAATATAAATGACACCCGGGACACTCAAATAGAAATCACAGACTGGGACACCGGGACACAAATGACGACGGGGACACAGGGACACAACTACAACGGGGACGCCAGGGGGCACAGGGGGATATATAAATGACGACGGCAACAAAGGAAATGGTCGATTAGCAATCACCATCAACAAAGCTCAAGGGCAATCAATAGAATCATGAGGTAGAGATCTGAATACGTATTGTTTTCCCATGGACCATTATGCGTTGCATTTTCAAGAGTCGGTAAACCTGACAATCTATTTATATGCACAGACGATGGGACAGCAAAGAATGTTGTATATTTTCAAGTTTTACGTAGTTAAAAACATATATATATATATATATATATATATATATATATATATATATATATATATATATATATATATATATCACAGGTGGGACATAGGGACACAACTACAATGGCGTGTAACTAATATGGCGCGTAACGACTTACGCGCGCGGGGGTGCTTGGGGGGCGCCAAGCGCCCCCACCAACTAGGTGTTGGGGTGGCGCGAAGCGCCACCCCAACAGCTAGTATATATATATATATATATATATATATATATATATATATATATATATATATATATATATATATATATATATACATATATATACATATATATATAAATCTCAACCGGATTCAGCGTCATTGGGGGGGGGGGGGCAGTTGGGAGGACCGGAAATCTTAGAAAATACTTAAAGCGGAGAGATCATGATGAAACTGGATGGGAAGAATACAAACCTGTCTAAGATACGTGACTGACATAACAGGACCGGATCTGCTCTCTTTGGTGGAGTTGGGGAGGGGGGTAATTCGGAAAAATGAGGTATTTGTAACTTGCGAACGGATGACCAGATCTTAATGAAATTTGATATTTAGAAGGATCTTGTGCTTTAAAGCTCTAATTTTAAATTTCGACTAGATCCTGTGATATTGGGGGGAGTTGGAGGGGGAAACCGGAATTCTTGGAAAACGTGAAAATTGGGGTATTTTTATCTTACGAAAAGGAGATCGGATCTAAATGAAACTTGATATATATAGAAGGATCTTATTTCTCAGGTGCTCCATTTTCGACTCGAATTGGATCCGGGGACATAGGGGGTTGAAGGAGGGAAACATAAATCTTGTACTACGCTTAGAGTGAGATATTTCTGATAACTACGCCCTTTTGACAAGCTGAATGTACGTAGTGCGTTTTCATTGGGTTCGGCATTCCCGTTCACCCCGCGGAAGTTTATATACCTTAATACCTTAAGCCTTTTTGGAGGCCAAGTGCCAAACTCGCACCCCTCCCTCTTTTCCAATTACAAAACCTATTTTTCAACAAAGGGTAACTTGCACAACTTACATATCTCGTCCTAGGGGTTTGAGGAGGGTCATATCATCCATGGAGACACAGTTATCAGATCTGTTGTCTTTTCGGAAGACATGGCTATCTCAAACATTAATCGGACGCCTTTGGGGGCTTATGGGGTGGCCTGCACTAAAGAAAAATAATTTTTGGGAGGGAAGCTGGTTGCCTAATAATATCTTTTGACTCTTGAAAAGGGCACTAGAAATTTTGTTGTCCTATTGAATGTGCCCTTTTCAAAGTTTGTACGACAACCCCTTCTATACAAAGTGACCCGGTTAAGAGAAAAATAGTACGTTGAATCCTATTTTATTTTGCGTAGGCAGCGCTATTGCGCTAAATCATAAAATAATTTATTCATAGGTTATTATAAAGAATAAAAAAAATGTACATTTTCTTAGACCTTAGTTCCTCCAGAGCCATCGGTGGCGCATAGGGCATCGACAAAGCCTCTCCGTTCGTCCCGCATTGATGCTGCAACGATGACGTCTTCCTATTCAGGTAGCAGTGATGTACCAGCCGTCCTCAGATCTTGTTCATATGTTCGTATCAATGTACTTTTGGGGTAACCTCGCTTTCTTCTACCGTCTGGTTTCCATTCATAGACTGTTCGAGGAAGGTGACTCTTCCATCCGATGAAAGTGACCCAGATATGTCCACCGCCTTCTTTTCAGCTACTCAATGACTGGAGGTTGACCTGTTTTTCTGCGTATTTCTGTATTTGAAATTTTTTGTCGCCAGCTTGTATTCAAGATTCTTCTCAGGCTCATATTTTTCAATTGCGAGGATCTTTTTTTCAAGCTGGGTGTTTATTTTCCAACATTTTCTTGCGTAAAGAAGAGTTGAGAATACATTGCTGTTGAAGAGTCGGAGCTTCAGTCACCTTGGATATTTGTTACTTCTCCAAGTTGGCTTCAGTCTATTAAAGGCGCCTGTAGGTTGTCTAATCCCACGTTTAATGTTGGTCGAAATCTCTCTCTCACAGTCGATTCAGCTATCCAGGTACTTGAATTCCTGGACTTGCTTCAGGTATTAGTGAGGTGCGGGCCGTCAAATTGTATTCAACATTCTTCTGAGGCTCATATTTTCAAATGCAAGGATCCTTTTTTCAAGCTGGGTGTTTATTTTCCAACAGTCACTTGCGTAAAGGAGAATTGAGAGTACATTTCTGTTGAAGAGTTTAAGCTTCAGTCGCATTGAATATTTATTACTTCTCTGAATAGGCTTCAATCTATTGAAGGCACCTGTAGCTTGTCCAATTCTACGTTTAATCTCGGTTGAAATATCTCTATCACAATCAATCCTTGTTTTTGCAATAGAGAACGAGTGGTGAGCTTGTTATGACCATGCTCTTCGATTTGTCAATGTCTATCTTTGGCCCGACATTCTATGCATTCTCGGTGATAGTGCAAAGTAGCTGCTGCAACCGTTCTTTAGACTCGTCGAGAAGGACAACGTCGCCTGTGAAGACCAGATCTAACAGTTGCTTGTTGCTTACTTTTACCCTGTAGCCCGATGTGAATCTCAGGGTATAATCCATTATAATTATAAAGAGCATGGGGGAAAGTACACACTCTTGACGAACACCAGACATGATCTTGAAGAATCTGGTTGTCCCTTTTTCGGTCTTTGCGCAACATTCCGATTCTTTATAAAGCGCTATAATCATATCTACTATTTTCTCAGGAATTCTGTAGTATATCAGAACTCTCCACTAGTAATCTCGGTCATTCAAGTCAAATGCCTTTTCAAAGTCAATGAGTAGGAGGTAGAGTTTCTTGTCCCATTCTTTTGATTCTTTGACAAGCATTTTCAGTACGAATGTTAGATCAGGACATGATCTCCCAGTTCTGAAACCATGCTGCTCTTCTCGTAGAGTTGTGTCAAGTGCTTTTTGCACACCCTGCAAAATGACGGAGGCTAATAGTTTGGAATAGACAGGGAGAAGTTTGATGCCTCTCCAGTTATGGCAGTTCATCAAGTCTCCCTTTTTGAAGAGTTTGACTATAATGCCTCTGCTCCAATCACTTGGGACCCTCCCGAAGGTCCATATTTTGTTAAGAGGGATAGCCGAACAGATATGCAGGTACTAATTGAGTACTTCAGCATTTCTGCTGGAATGCCATCAATACCCGAGGGTCGTCCATTTTTTTAAATTCTTTGCTCTATGAATGATCTTCTCAGCATTCAGATGATCTGTATTGACGTCTAAATTTATAAAAGGGATATCAGGTACATTTGATCGGTCATATTTTCTCGGTATTTTGAAAAGTTTTTCGAAACGGGAAGCCCCCCTCTTGTCAATTTTTTCTGGATCAGATATGGTTAATCCATTTTCGTCCTTGACAAGGGTGACTCGGCTAGCGCCTTCTTCAGCTAAAGCTGCTTCCTTTTCAAGGAACTGTCTTTTGTCCTTTCTTGCACACTATTTTACCTCTTAATCTTTTTATTTGTATAATTGTTTTATTGCCAGCTCTGAACTCCTTGTAGTAGGTATGAACGTGGCCTGGACGAGTGCCTTTCGTTCGTAAATCAGTTTCAATGTTACGTTAGAGATCCACCTTTCATGTGGTTTCTTTCGGAAACCTAGCTCTTCTTTGGCAATCGTCGTGTATACACTTTTTATTTTCTCCTATTTCTCTTCTACGCTTTCTGAGTCTTTTGCCTCAACAGCCAAGGCATCGAATTTGTTCCAGAACGATATTCAGAAATATCTGCAAACTTTTCCATCCTGCAGTTTGTCTGTGTCGTACAGTTTCTCTTACTGCGTCTTCCTTTAGGCACGTAGTTTGATCTGTATATGGGTAATCGTGAGGATGTAATCCGACTGGGTGTCTGCTCCTCTTTACCCACGCACGTCTAACAGACTTGTGCGCCACCTTCTGGTGATCAAGAAATGGTCAATGTAGTTTTGCGTTGAACTGTCTTGAGATGTCCATGTATACTTGTACACATTTTTATGTTCGAAGAGTGATCCACTAATGACAAGGTCATTATTTAGCGTGAAGTCTACTAGTAATGCACCATTTTCGTTAATCTGGCCAAGTCCCTGCGGTCCTAGGACTTTGGGACAGTACTTGCGATTTGCTCCTACTTTGGCAGTCACACCACCAACAACACACAGGACATCATGTTTGAGGATGGTCTTGGTGACAGCCTGTAAGGTTTTTAGAAGCTATCTTTGACATCATCATCCGCCTCATTGGTAGGAGCGTAATATACAATGACAGAAAGCTTTTTTTGTGTGTGTTGTAGCTTACTGTTAAAACAATATCTTTTCGTTTATTGGAGTCCTTTTGAATATTGCTCGGTATGCTGTAGGGGGCAGCATGAGTCCTACACCTGCCCGATGATGGTAGTCTTCTCCGCTGTACAACAGCACACGTCCATAATTTAATGCTTTTTGGCTTACACCTTTCCAACGTATTTTGCTTAGGGCCAGGATGTCAATATTATATTGCTTCATCTCTCTGAGAACTTGCATGGTCTTTGATTACCAGGGTTAACGGTTTTTGACAAATTTAAAATATTTACCGTAATAAAAAGAAGAGGAAAGCAATAAAAGAAGCAAATTCAGCATAGTCTTTTGAAAAATAGAATTACTATAGCCATCTTCTAGTTCTGAAGGACTTTTTTTTACCAATTTTTATGAATCCCGTGCTAAGTCATAAATAAGATGGAATAATTGTTCTTGATTATCATTTGGACTGTATCTTTTTGTGATCTTTGTGATCTGTGAGCTCTATGAATGATCTTCTCAGCATTCGGATGACCTGTATTGATGTCTAAATTTATAAAAGGGATATCAGGTACATTTGCTCGGTCACGGGTTCTCGGTATTTTGAAAAGTTTTTCGAAATGGGAAGCCCACCTCTCGTCAATTTTTTCTGGATCAGATATGTTTAATCCATTTTCGTCCTTGACAAGGGTGACTCGGCTAGCGCCTTCTTCAGCTAAAGCTGCTTCCTTTTCAAGGAACTGTCTCTTGTCCTTTCTTGCACACTATTTTACCTCTTTATCTTTTTCTTTGTATAATTGTTTTATTGCCAGCTCTGAACTCCTTGTAGTAGGTATGAACGTGGCCTGGTTGAGTGCCTTTCGTTCGTCAATCAGTTTCAATGTTACGTTAGAGATCCACCTTTCCTGTGGTTTCTTTCGGAAACCTAGCTTTTCTTTGGCAATCGTCATGTATACATTTTTATTTTCTCCTATTTCTCTTCTTTCTACGCTTTCTGAGTCTTTTGCCTCAACTGCCAAGACATCGAATTTGTTCCATAACGATATGCAGAAATATCTGTGAACTTTTCGATCCTGCAGCTTTTCTGTGTGGTACAGTTTCTTCAGATCTTGCTGTGTTTTCCTTTGGGCACGTAGTTTGATCTACATATGGGTAATCATGAGGATGTAATCCGACTGGGCTTCTGCTCCTCTTTACCCACACACGTCTAACAGGCTTGTGTGCCACCATCTGGTGATCAAGAAATGGTCAATTAGGTTTCGTGTTGAACCGTCTGGAGATGTCCATGTATACTTGTGCACATTTTTATGTTCGAAGAGCGATCCACTAACGACAAGATCATTATTTAGCGTTAAGTCTACTTGTAATGCACCATTTTCGTTAATCTGGCCAAGTCCCTGTGGTCTTAGGACTTTGGGACAGTACTTGCGATTTGCTCCTACTTTGGCAGTCACACCTCCAACAACACACAGGACATCATGTTTGAAGATGTCCTTGGTGACAGCCTGTATGTTTTTTAGAAGCTATCTTTTACATCATCTTCCGCCTCATTGGTAGGAGCGTAACATACAATTACAAAAAGCTTTGTTTGTGTTGTAGCTTACCGTTCAAACAAGATCCTTTCGTTTATTGGCATCCATTTGAATATTGTTCGGTATGCTGCAGTCCTCTCCGCTGTATAACAGCACACGTCCATAATTTAATGTTTTTTGGCCTACACCTGTCCAACGTATTTCGCTTAGGGTCAGGATGTAAATATTATATTGCTTCATCTCTCTGAGAACTTGCTCGGTGTTTGATTACCAGGGTTAACGTTTTTTGAAAAATTTTAAATATTTACCGTAATAAAAAGAAGAGGAAAGCAATAAAAGAAGCAAATTCAGCATATTCTTTTGAGAAATAGAATTACTATAGGCATCTTCTAGTTCTGAAGGATTTTTCTTACCAATTTGTATGAATCCCGGGCTAAGTCGTAAATAAGATTGAATAACTGTTCTTGATTATCATTTGTAATGTAACTTTTTGTGATGGAATAAAAATGTAAATTTAATGGTTAGGGCATAGTTTTTTCATAGCTTTGGTACTTAACTTATTACTTGGGTTTTAAAGGCGAATTAGCATAATTGTCATGCAAAACTATTTTTCATATGCCGGAAAATAGCGAATTACAGCCGTGGTTTAAGGGATTTTGAGCTAGATTTTTCATTTATTTCTGCTTTTTGCATCAATTTTCTTTCTAAAAGTTATAGAATTTGCTATGGAGAATTAAATTTCGGGAGAACTGTAGTGTCCTTAACATATAAATATTACAGGAAGACTCGTTGCTCCATCAAATTCTTGAAAATACCCATTTTGGTATTTACATTTAAAAAATCGAAAAAAAACCTTCTCCCTTGATTTTAGAAAATGATTTTATTTGTATCTTCTTAAAAAAAAATTCTTTGCCCTCCCTCCGCCTACAATTATCGTGAATCGGAGCACTTTAACAAATCGACCGAATTGAGAAGAAAAGTCGTTCGAAAGCAGAATAAGAATCAGTCGAAAAGAGTTAATCAAATCACTTGGTTATCACTTTATATATCAACTATTTACTGCAAGTTAGGAAGGTCAATAGGCCAACTAATAATCAACTGATGCAAGTCATATTTTCATTAACTATTGTTATTTGTTTTTTTTATGGTGTAAAAATATTTTGATTTTCAACAACTTTCTTTCTAAAAGTCGTAGAATTCGCTATCCAGAATTAAATTTCGGGAGAACTGTAAAAAAATCAGTCAATTTTTTTTTTGAACGCATTAAAAATTTACTTATGTTCATTTTTGTTATGTCTTTACGCCGGTTCCCGACAGTCGGCACGCAACAGGCTTCTATATAAAGATTCTAATTGTTGCTTTTCTTCTAACCCCAGAAAAATTTAGCCTTTTTTGATGTTATGACGCCACCATAGGTTCAATACAGTCGCCCTGGGAAAAATGTGAATTCTTTCTTAAAGTTGTGACATATATAGATCGTTCTTGTGCCTTACTATGGCAAGATATTCAATAATTTGATTTTCCCCCAAAACTGTGTATATACAATGGATATAACTGTGTATAAAGCTAGAAAGCTTTTATGTAAGCTGCAACAATATTTATGGTGTCTCATAGAAAAATTTTAATTTTTAATTGAAATTAGAGAAAAACCTGAAGTTTTATTTTCTATTGGGTTAAACCCAATTATAACATAAAAAGAGAGATACTACAAAATAAACACCAGTAGGCTTATAGTCTTCAGCACAGCCAGTTATATAATGCCTTTAGAAAAAAACTGCCATTGGACCTAAAAGAATTCAGCAAATCACTTGACCATCACTTTATTTATCAAATATTTACTGCAAGTTAGAGTTGACCAATAGTGCAACTAAAAACCAACTAATGCAAGTCCTATTTTCAATTATTGTTGTTATTCGTTATTATTTAAGGTGTGAAAACCATTTGGATTTTTCAAAAAAATTATTTCTATAAGTTGTAGAATTTGCTATGCAGAATTAAATTTCAGAAGAACTGTAAAGAATCAGTCAATTTTTTTTTTCAACGCATCAAAATTGTATTTATATTCATTTTCGTTACGATTTTACGCCGGGCCCCGGCACTCGGCCTGCAACAGGCTTCTATATAGATTCTAATTGCCGCTTTTCTTCTAACCACAGACAATTTCAGCTTTTTTTATGGCACTTGGTATTAACCAAGTGACAAATAGCAATCGCAAATTCTGTCGGTCTGTCAGTCTGTCAGTCCAGGTTTTGCTACTTTAGGCACTTCCAGGTAAGTTAGGACGATGAAATTTGGCATGCATATCAGGGACCGGACCAGATTAAATTAAAAATAGTCGTTTTCCCGATTTGACCATCTGGGGGGGGGGGGGCGTTCATTCGGAAAAAAATAGAAAAAATGAAGTATTTATAACTTACGAATGGTTGATCAGATCTTAATGAAATTTGATCTTTGGAAGGATATCGTGTCTCAGAGCTGTTATTTTAAATCCAAACCGGATCTGGTGACATTGAAGGGGACGGGACCCAGAGATCGAATCACGCTGCAGGAATGCACTGCAGGGCCGACGCAGGGACCTTAGTAGTCAAGAAGCGTCGTTAATTCTTAAATAATAAAAATTGAAGTGGAGTTGGGAGGGGGGAACCTAAAATCTTGGAAAACACTTTGAGTGGAGGGATCGGGATGAAACTTGGTGGGGGAAATAAGCACAAGTCCTAGATACATGATTGAAATAACCGGAACGGATCCGCTCTCTTTGGGGTAGTTTAGGATGTGTGTTAATTCTGAAAAATTAGGAAAAATGAGGTATTTTTAACTTACGAACGGGTGATCGGATCTCAATGAAATTTGATATTTAGAAGGATATCGTATCTCAAAGCTCTCATTTCAAACCCCGACCGGATATGGCCACCTTGGGGGGAGTTTGCACTCCTATAAAATGCCTATATTTTGGCTAAAATCCTATTATTCCTATATTTTTGGCTGAAGAGCACTAAGAACATTGCTCATGATTTGCAATTTTCTGTCTTTTGGTGTAGATTGATAATTAATTACAACGAGCTGTTTGAACTTAACTAATGCTTTGTGTTGGGCTTAGTAAGCTGCTTCTGCCTGGGCTATGCTGTTGTGTTGACTTAGTAGCCTATGTTTTGTTTTTTGTCATGTTGAACCTGTCCGAAATGAGCGAAGATCAGTATATGGGCTAGCAGTCTCTGCTTAATGAGACTGGAGTTCTTGCGACTTATGTGTCTCCTGGCTGAACGCTGGCTGGCTGATGTGAATACGGCCCAGTTATTCAAATGGGCTTTTCTAAGATAGTTGCTAATCGAGGGAAGTATAATAGACGTGCACTGGGTAGGCTATATGCTACATTCTGTGATCAATCAGTCCTTTATCTATCTGGTCTTTATCCCCTTCTAAAGAAAAATGATGTTAATCAGATTCGGACTTTTTATTTCAGATATTGTAAATTTTTACTTTATCTCCCTCCTTGGTATAGCAATGGCAAGATAATTCGTAAGTTTGATGTCCCTGATAGAAGTGCAAAATTGGCCCTCCTGCATGGAAGGTTGTCGGAATCAGCTTTTTATCGTTTATCGCCTCATCATCCTTTGCTCCGTCTGTTCGGTTAATCTCATTGTAGCATAGTGTTTTTATGGCACTTGGTATTAACCAAGTGACATTTAGCAATCGCAAATTTTGTCTGTGTCGGTCCTGGTTTTGCTACTTTAGGCACTTCCAGGTAAGCTAGGACAATGAAATTTGGCAGGCATATTAGGAACTGGACCAGATTAAATCAGAAATAGTCTTTTTCCCGATTTGACCATCTTGGGGGGTGGGAATGGGGGGCCCGTTAATTCAGAAAAAATAGAAAAATGAAGTATTTTTAACTTAAGAACGGTTGATCAGATCTTAATGAAATTTGATGTTTGGAAGGATATCGTGTCTCAAAGCTGTTATTTTAAATCCCGACCGGATCTGGTGACATTGGGGGAGTTTGGGGTGACCTAAAATCATGGAAAACGCTTAGATTGGAGGGATTGGGCTGAAACTTGGTGGGAAAAATAACCACAAGTCCTATATACATGATTGACATAACCAGAACGGATCCGCTCTCTTTGGGGTATTTTGGGGGCGGCGGTTGATTCTGAAAAATTAGAAAAATGAGGTATTTTTAACTTACGAACGAGTGATCGGATCTCAATGAAATTTGATATTTAGAAGGATATCGTATCTCAAAGCTCTCATTTCAAACCCCGACCGGATATGGCCACCTTGGGGGGAGTTTGGGGGAACCTAAAATCATGGAAAACGCTTAGATTGGAGGGATCGGGATGGAAACTGGTGGGAAAAATAAGCAGAAGTCTTATTTTAGTCTATAGTCTATTTTAAATCCCGACCGGATCTGGAGACATTGGGGGGACCTAAAATCATGGAAAACGCTTAGATTGGAGGGATCGGGATGAAACTTGGTAATTTATGTGACCAGGCATCCCGACATCTACCATAGATCTGATCCCGAGGACTTCCGAATCCTATATTTGGCATATATTTGGGCCCGGGAAATCCTATAAAAATAGGACAGAGCCTATAATTTGAAACGAACCGACCTGTCCGAACCCTGTAATTCTGAAAAATTAGAGAAATAATGTATTTTTAACTTACGAAGGAGTGATCGTATCTTCATGAAACTTCATATTTAGAAGGACCTCGTAACTCAGATCTCTTATTTTAATTCTCAACCGGATCCAGCGTCATTGGAGGGGGCAGTTGGAGGTGGGGGGACCGAAAATCTTAGAAAATACTTAAGGTGGAGAGATCAGGATGAGACTGGATGGGAAGAATAAAAACCTGTCTAAGATACGTGACTGACATAACCGGACCGGACCTGCACTCTTTTGTGGAGTTGTGGGGGGGGGCGGTAATTTGGAAAAATGAGGTATTTGTAACTTATGAAAGGGTGACCAGATCTTAATGAAATTTGATATTTAGAAGGATCTTGTGCTTTAAAGCTCTAATTTTAAATTCCGACCAGATCCTGTGACATTGGGGGGAGTTGGAGGGGGGAACCGGAATTCTTGGAAAACGTGAAAATTGGTGTATTTTTTATCTCACGAATAGGTGATCGGATCTTAATGAAATTGATATTTAAAAGGACATCGTGACTCAGAGCTTTTATTTTAAATACTGACCGGCATTAAGCCTCTGATTTCCCTTTTAAATCAATCTATTGATTTTCAGAATTTTGTTAGAGCTCATATCATATGAGCTCTTGGCTCTTAGCTCTTCTTGCCACGTCACAAGAACCATATGAGCTCTTAGCTCTTGTTTTGTCATGACGTCATCACAGATTCGATAGAGTCGTCCTGGGAAAAATACCAACTCTTTCTTAAAGAGTTTACTTAATAATTTTAATTATTTAATTTAATTAAATTTTATACTTAATAATGATAGATGGTAATAAGCTTACCTAAGCCATGGATGTCAGGTGATTGATTTTCCCAACGATAATTTCGACAGGACCTGGGCCTGTCATCATCAGGTTAAATTCAAATTTCTTGCCAGAAAGTAAAATCACTAAATAAATAAAACTAAAAACACTGAACAACACTAATGATGAGCCGAACCTGGAATTATTGTTGTGCCATGGCCCGAATTTTGGTAGAGGCATTGATGGCTGCTGTCCTAGTAGATCTTACAGAGCTTGGGCCTTTAGGAAAGGGCTGGAGTTTTTTGTGAGTTTTCAATTTATGGGTGACTGGTTTCCCAAATTTCGCTAATGTGAAACTCACCATTGTCTTTATTGATGGCTGGTTTATTTTTAGCTATTTCCAAAGCTTCTCTGATTTTCTGCTTTAAGAGTTGTGGGACTATAGCAATAAGTTGGGCTTAGTCAAACTTAGTGGAGTGGGAAGGGTTTTCAAAGATATGATGGGCCAATGCAGAAAAATTATCTTCCTCCTTTAGCTTTGTCTTTTTAAGGCAGGCATCAATGGAATCAGCATGTTCTTTTAGTTCGGTGATGTAGAGGTGTCATGGTACGACCTATATATGTATCACCGCATCTGCAAGGAATCTCATATACCCTTGGTGGATCTGAAGTAATCTTGTCCTTGTCATCTCTTATATAATCAAGTTCAGTCTTCAGCTCAAAATCAGAGGAGCATACTAAAAATGCTCTATCAACCAATGAATAGACTATAGAATTTGACTATAGGGTGGTTATAGGAGTCATATCTCAGATATCTATCACTGTGAGTTGGCTTTCTATACACACTCAAGTCCAACCTAGTTTCTCGTTTTGAAATGAGAACATCTAAGAAGGGTAAATTGTGGTTATTTTCAAGTTCAATGGTGAACTTAATATCTGAGTAATAACCTGATGATGACAGGCACAGGTCCTGTCGAAATTATCGTTAGAAACATCAATCACCTGACATCCATAGCTTAGGTAAGCGTATTACCATCTATGATTACTATGTGACCTATTAAGATCGTTCTTGTACAGTACTGCGACAAGGTGTTAAAAAATTTGGTTTTTCCACAAAACTGTGTATATGCATTGGATGTAACTGCAATTATATCCAAGCAGTTATAAGTATTTTGGAGTTTACATAGTAGCTTTCTAGCTTAATACACAGTTATATTCAAAGTATTTACACAGTCTTGTGGAAAAATAAAATTATTTAATACCTTGTCACAGTACGGTGGATGAAAGTGCACTTCTTGATCAGGGGTTTGCGGGTTCAAACCCACCTGTGGCAAGGCAAGCTGGCTAAATTTGTCTCGTCGAGTTATCCTTTGTATTTATAACAAACTTTTGTTATTCGGGTTTTCTACCGCTATTATGTAACTGGTTCCGTTGAAAACCGTAAGCCTACTGTTGTTTGTTTTGCTGCATCTTTCTTTTTATGCAATGACTGGATTTAACCTCATACAAAATAATACTTCTTTTAAAAGTTTCAGAGATTTCTCTAGTTTCAATTGAAAAATTATAATTTTTGATGAAACACCGTAAGTATTTTTACAGTTTACATAATAGCTTTCTAGTTTTATGCACAGTTATATTGAAAGTATTTACACAGATTTGTGGAAAAATCAAATTATTATATCCTTGTCACAGTATGGTGGATGAAAGTGTGGTTCTTTATCAGAGGTTTGTGGGTTCAATGCTGTCTGTGGCAAGGCAAGCTGCCCATATTGGTTTCATCGAATCATTATTTGTATTAATAGCAAGCTTTCATTTTTTGGATCTTCCTACAGGTATTATACAACTGGATGGGTTGAAAACTGTATGCTTACTGGTGTTTATTCTGTCTTCTCCTCTTTGTATGCTACAACTGGGTTTAAGCTAATAGAAATTAAAACTTCTTTTAAAATTTAAGACTACTGGTGATTATTCTGGCGTATGTCTTTTTATGTTATAACAGGATTTTAATCGAACAGAAAATAAAACTTCTTTTAAAACTTTGAGGCATTTCAAAATTTTTGAGGCATTTCGAAAATTTTCAATTTTAATTATTTCAAATCAAATTACCGAATACATTGTCTTAGCACGATGGATAAAAGTATGCCTCTTGATTAGGGGTATGCGGGTTTAATCCCGCCTGTGGCAAGGCAAGCTACCTGCATTGGGCTCGTCTAACCATCTTTTGTAGCAATCGCAAATTTTCGTTTTTGGGTCTTCCTACAGGTATCAAATAACTTGTTGGATTGAAAACTGTAAGCTTACTGGGGTTTGTTCTGTACTATTTTTCTTTTTATGCTATAAGTACATTTAACCTAACAGAAAATAAAACCTCCTTTAAAATTTTTAGGTATTTCTCTAGTTTTTTTAAAAATATAATTTTAATGAGACACCATAAATAGTTTTGCAGTTTATATAATAAATTTTGAGAGTCGGAACTGAGAACTTAGATAAAATAACATTTATTAAAAAAATTAGAGATATTTTTAAGTTCAATTCAGAAATATGTTGGCATATAACGTAAATTCAATACTGATATATTAAAAATGACGTCACTCACATGAATATATTTTTCCAAAATTCAGGCTTTTAATGAGTTTTCTCAAGCTTCTGACCTATATAGATCGTTTTTCTTAGTCAGAAAATTTTAGGATACCAATTTTTCTGAAAAAATATGGAGCCGTTTTCCAGAAAAATAAATAATGAATAAATCATTGCTCGTTTAAAGAGATACTATATATATATATATATATATATATATATATATATATATATATATATATATATATATATATATATATATATTTATATATATATATATATATATATATATATATATATATATATATATATATATATATATATATATATATATATATATATATATAATATATATATATATATTGCTCGTTTAAAGAGATACTATATATATATATATATATATATATATATATATATATATATATATATATCTTATTTTTACCAATTGTATTTATTTTTTCTTTTCAATTCTAAAGGATTGAACTTTTAGCTTCGTCACTGACAGTATTTCCTTTTTAAGCAAAAGAATTTTTTCCTGCAGGGATGAATATTTTGTATTAAGGAAAATAAACTTTTAAAGGTATAAAAAAATTACTTTTACTAATTTGACTTAACTTTCCGATCCAGTTTTTAGTGATTTAATTTCGAGCTTTGTGACTTATAATTGATTCTTTTTAGAGTTGTTTTATTGCAGGGGAGGAAGCTACGTGCTCGGCAGGAATAAACCCTTTGGTTGGCAAGCCGTGGTACCAGCAAATTGGGCGGAAAGAAGCGGAAATTCTGCTGAGACAAGGTAGGCTAATATTAGAATACTTTATTCACAGCATTTATTCCATTTATTTTGTTTCAAAAGACTGATTATAGTTAAAGACTGGTATGTCCAGGCGCGGATATCCCAATTTAATTTGATTTTCCTGTCAAATTAAAATTAATAAAGATTGAAAAAATTAAAAATTAAAAAAGATTGGGAAAACTTAATAGCCGCCTTGCAAAAAGTGGGGTAGCAAAGTAGCATTGCTAGATGGCAGTTTTCAAATTTGTTGGCAGATTTTGTCTAAAAAATAAACATAAAAAAACAAGGTTTTTCAACCGAAAGTAAGGAGCAACACTAAAACTTAAAACGAACAGATATTATTATGCATATGAGGGGGCTCGCCCTCTCGTCAATACTTCCTCATTACGCTAAAGTTCTAATTTTGTTCAAATCCTTTAAGAACGGCCCCTGAATCACAAAGGCTGTTTAATTAGAATAAATACCTCTTTTGAAAGTACTAAAAATACTTTAGCGTAAATAGCGAGGTATTGACGAGGGGGTAAACCCCTTCATATGCGCAATAATTTCTGTTCGTTTTAAATTTTAATGCTGCTCCTTACTTTCAGTTAAAAAAATTGGTCTTTTTAAATATCCGATTGGTTTTTTGAATAAAATGCTGGGAAAACCGGTTCCCTTCATGGAAAATTCTCTTTCCCCATGAAAAATTCCTCCATGGAAAGATCCTCCCTGGAAAAAGCATGTTCTCTAATACGCTGAGTCTGGTGTGATTTTCATTAAGATTCTATGACTTTCATGGAGTGTTTCTTCCTTTTTTCGAAAATAAGACAAATTTTTCCAAACTCTTAACTTTTGATTGGATGAAACTTTAAAATCAACATAAAAATTTCGATTCTTTTGATGTATCTCTGGGTATCAAAACTAGTTTTTTGCTCAATTCTGCTCAAATTAGGGCATTGGAATTTTTTTAAATATCTTGGCCTATCTCCACAACTTCTAATGCTTGAGTAATTATTAATCATGTATGAAAGCTAACCCTGACAAATAAACAATATAATTTAAAAAAAAAGTGGTAGAATTGGATTTGCTATTCAAAACGTTTCCTAAATATAATGTTCTTACCGTAAAAATTGCAGCCCCTCTCAATGACATAAAATTAAGCTATAGATTATATTCAAATTCTCTGAATTTCGAAGTTGCTATGTGAAAAGTTACTTGTAAGTCTTTTTCATCCTTGTGGATACTATATTTTGCTATAAATACAAATGATAACTCGACGAGACAGATGTTGACACCTTGCTTTGCCACAGGCGAGGTTGAACCCGCAAACCCCTGATCAACACGCACACTTTCATCTATCATACCATGACAAGTTATTAAATAATTTGATTTTTCCACAAAGCTATGTAAATACTTTGAATATAACTGTGTATAAAGCAAGAAAGCTATTATTTAAATTGCAAAAATACTTCTGGTGTTTCATCAAAAATTTTAATTTTCTTATTGATATTAGAGAAATGCCTCAAAATTTTAAATATAGTTTTATTTTCTGTTAGATTAAAATCCTTTTATAGCAAAGAAAGACATACTTATCCACAATGACTTGAATTTTTTTTACCAGGTGGCGTATCTCTTCTGAAATATCTCTTCTTACGAGATGTGTATATCTCTTTTCTTGTGCAAGAAGAGATATATCTCTTCTCTCGCTGCTGCTGTTTAAAACTTCGTCAAACTAAAAGCTCATTGAGTTTCAGTGTTGCTATTTGAAAATTTACTTTTAAGTCTTTGTTATCCTTCGTCCTTATGGACAAGTTTTACTTACTCCACTTCTCTTCAACTGAAATTAAATTTTTGTCCAAATCTTGCATAAACAGTCAAATTCTCTCAAAATTATTTAATCGTCAGTTGTAAGAATCTTTAGCTATCAAGATGGCAGATACAATAACCTGGAACGTGGAAAATTAGTAGCCTATAGTAGCCACACTAAAATAAAGATAAAGTAAACAAAGAATGCCGTATTAGACTTTACAGTCCCTATCGGTGGTACTGAACTTCATTTCTTGGCCTTTCAGCCAGGAAGTGCAGTGAGAACTGGGGGGCCATCCTTTGCTTTTTTACACCCTTCCTGTTTACCTTCCCCAGATTTCTCCAGGTACCCATTTAGAGCTGGATCGACTCTGGCTAAGCTTACAGAGCCACAGACCCCCGTCCCAAACTAAACAATTGTGGACACTGGGATTCGAACCCTTGCCCTCATACAAAGGATCCTGAATTCACACTAAAATAATAATTATAATTTATTTGTTCCCTCTATACGTGCATGGATTTGCACAGAGGAGTATAGGAAAAAAATGAAAAGAAAACTGAAAAATATAAAATCACATTCCTAACGAGAAGGACGACTGTAAGTAACTCATAATACTCATAATAACTCATAAATATATAAGAAATAGCTTATGATAGATCATTAGTGCATAACACTAAAAACATGAAACATAACGCGTAAACACTCATAATATATACCGCATAAATAGCTGTTTTGTTAAAGCTATGGCGACAAACTATTTTTCCATTAAACAAGACAATTAAGGGGAATACTTATTCTATTTTCTCTAGATCATTTAAGAAATTGAGTGTACTCTTGATCCATTTTAACAGTAATATCAAATATTCCGAATTTTCGTATAATATCCCAATTTAGAACCATAGTGGAATTCCAAGAAAATATTTACAAAACCGGAAAAGTACACGCGGATATACTTTTTATCATTTTTACTTAAAACCTTCAAAAATGGAACAGTTGAAGATGTGTGAGGTGCAAACATTGAATTACAAATTATAGTAAGTGTTTGTTTATCAAAACGACCTTTCACCCTGCCTAGCAGACCATAAATTTTCCCAATACAGACGATAACACCAACTCCCACGTAGCTTTAATTGACGGACCAAAAGGCTATCCCAGGTAATTAATGAAATCTTTATTAAAAATAATCAGTGATCCCGCCCTAATTGAATGATGCTGTAAATCCCTATTATTATTTGCCACTAGGAATTCTGTTTTAGTAGGTATTATTTAGTATATTGTTTTTCTGTTTATTTTTCTTGTTTTTGCCGAATATTTTTGTGTTCTCAGGAGAGTGCTCGTTTTTCAGAATTCTACTAAGAATTCTACTCGAAGTTTCACGAGCTGGCTTATTCGAATTTTTAATGGCACTTGGTATTAACCAAGTGCCATAAAGCAATCGCAAATTCTATCGGTCTGTCTGTCGGTCCTTCTTTTGCTACTTTAGGCACTTCCAGGTAAGCAAGGATGATGAAATTTGGCAGGCGTTTCAGGGACCAGATCAGGTTAAATTACAAATAGTCGTTTTCCCGATTTGACCATCTGGGGGGAGTGAAGGGCCAGTTAATTCGGAAAAAATAGAAAAAATGAAGTATTTTTAACTTACGAACGGTTGATCAGATCTTAATGAAATTTGATATTTTGAAGGATATCGTGTCTCAGAGTTGTTATTTTAAATCCCGGCCGGATCTGGTACCATTTGGGGGGAGTTGGGAGGGGGAAACCTAAAATCTTGGAAACTACATAGAGTGGAGGGATCGGGATGAAACTTGGTGGGAAAAATAAGCACAAGTTCTAGATACATGATTGACATAACCGGAACAGTCCGCTCTCTTTGGGGTAGTTGGGGGGTGGTGGTGTTAATTCTGAAAAATTAGAAAAAATGAGGTATTTTAACTTACGAACGGTTGATCGGATCTCAATGAAATTTGATATTTGGAAGGATATCGTGTCTCAAAGCTCTTAATTTAAATCCCGACCGGATCTGGTGACATTGGGGGGAGTTTGGGGGGGCCTAAAATCATGGAAAACGCTTAGATTGGAGTATCGGGATGAAACTTGGCGGGAAAAATAAGTAGAAGTCTTAGATGCGTGATTGACATAATTGGAACGGATCTGCTCTATTGGGGGGGGGGAAGGTTTAATTCTGAAAAATTAAAAAAGTGATGTATTTTTAACTTGCGAAGGAGTAATCGGACCTTCATGAAACTTCATATTTAGAAGAAACTCGTAACTCATATCTCTTATTTTAAATCTCAACTGGATCCAGCGTCATTTGAGGGGGCAGTTGGAGGGGGGACCGGAAATCTTACAAAATACCTTGCTAACCTTGCACTTGATGCCCATTTAATTGGACAATCTGTCTCGGCTTTTTCTACAATTGGCCATGACTTTGACCTTTTCAAGTACTGGGGGGGAGGGGGGTTATTCGGAAAAATGAGGTATTTGTAACTTGCCAAAGGGTGACTAGATCTTAATGAAATTTGATATTTTGAAGGATTTTGTGCTTTAAAGCTCTAATTTTAAATTCCGGTAAGATCCGTGGGGGGAATTGGAGGGGGAAACCGGAATTCTTGGAAAAGTGAAAATTCGGGTATTTTTATCTTACGAATAGGTGATCGGATCTTAATGAAACTTGATATATATATATATATATATATATATATATATATATATATATATATATATATATATATATATATATATATATATATATATATATATATATATATATATATACTGGTGGTGGTATATATTATATATATAATATATATATATTGGTGGGGGCGCTTTGCATACCACCCCCCCCCCCAAGCCCTCCGCGCGCGTAAGTCGTTACGCGCCATTGTAGTTGTGTCCCTGTGTCCCACCTGTGAATATGTATATATATATATATATATATATATATATATATATATATATATATATATATATATATATATATATATATATATATATATATATATATATATATATACATATATATATATATATATATATATATATATATATATATATATATATATATATATATATATATATATATATATATATATATATATATATTTTTAACTACGTAAAACATGCAAATATACAACATTCTTTGCTGTCCCGTTGTCTGTCCATATAAATAGATTGTCAGGTTTACCAACTCTTGAACATGCAACATAATAATTGTCCATGGGAAAACAATCCGTATTCAGATCTATACCGCATTTTTCTAACGATTGCCCTTGAGCTTTGTTGATGGTGATTGCTAATCGAACATTCCCTGTGTCCCCGTCGTCATTTATATATCCCCTGTGCCCCCGGCGTCCCCGTTGTAGTTGTGTCCCTGTGTCCTGGTCTTCATTTATATTCCCTGTGTCCCGGTCGTCATTTGTGTCCCGGTATCCCAGTCTGTAATCTCTCTTTGAGTGTCCCGGTCGTCATTTATATTCCCTCTGTCCTGGTGTCCCGGTCGTCATTTGTGTCCCGTTGTCCCGGTCTGTAATTTCTCTTTGAGTGTCCCGGTCCCTTCCCTGTATTTATATTCCCTGTGTCCCGGTCGTCATTTTTGTCCCGGTCTGTAGTGTCATCTTATAATGACGTCATATACAAAGCCTTATATACTTATAATGACGTCAAATGCAAACCCACAAACAAACAAACATGCATATATACAACTTATTTTTATATATATATAGATACAGTTTCTTCTTTAGTTTTTTTTCTTTTTTAGTTTTTTCTTTTTTTAGTTTCTTCTTTTTATTGATTTGTTTTCTTCAATTTGTCAATGTTCATTCTAACATTGACACTTGGAAAAATCTTTACGTGCCAAGCATGCTAAAGCTCCAACAATTTATATTAAACCTCAAAATTTGGGGTATCTGTTTTAAGGTTTTCGAATTACTTTAATCTATTGTCAAAATATATTGAAATATTTGTGCAATTCCCATTTTTTTTTTAGTTTTTCTTTTTTTTAGTTTTTTAGCTTTTTTTATTTCTTTTCTTTTTAGTTTTTATCTTTTTTATTTTTTTACGTTTTTTCTTTTTAGGTTTTTTCTTTTTTTAATTTTTTTTATTTTTTATTTTTTTTTACGTTTTTTCTTTTTGTTTTTTTATAGTTTTTTTACCTTTTTTCTTTTTTCGAATTACTTTAATCTATTGTCAAAATATTTCGAAATATTTATGCAATTCCCAGTTTTTACATTTTAGTTTGTTTTCTTTTATATATATATAGAAGATATAATCTGGCGTAACAGACAAAGTGTAACAGACATAACACACAGACAACTTATTTTTATATATATAGATAGAAGGATCTTATGTCTCAGATGTTCCATTTTCGACTCGAATTGGATCCGGGGCATAGGGGGTTGGAGGAGGGAAACAGAAATCTTGGAAACCGCTGAGAGTGGAGAGATCGGGATGAAACCTGATGGGAAGAACAAGCACAAGTTCTAGATACGTGATTGACATATTTAGAACGGATCCGTTCTCTTTGGAGGAGCTGGGGGTGTGTTAATTTGGAAAAATTATAAAAATTGAGGTATTTTTAACTTAAGAACGGGTGACCGGATCTTAATGAAATTTGATATTTAGAAGGAATTCATGTCTCAGAGCTCTTATTTCAAATCCCGACCAGATCTGTTGACAATTGGAGGGAGTTGGAGGGGGAAATCTTGGAAAATGCTTGAAGTGGAGGAATCGGGATGAAGCTTGGTGGCCAGAATAAACAAATGTCCTTGGTACGTGATTGACGTAACCGTACTGGTTTCGCTCTTTCTGTGGGAATTGGGGAGAGGGTTTCAGTGATTTGGCGAGTTTTGTGCTTCTTGACTTGCTAGGACGATGAAAATTGGTAGGCTTGTCAGGGAGCTGCACAAACTGACTTGAAGAAGTTTTTTCCAGATTCGACCATCCGGGGGGCTAAAGGGGGAAAATTAGAAAAAATGAGGCATTTATAACTTACGAATGGGTGATCGGATCTTAATGAATTTTGATATTTAGAAGGACATCGTGACTCAGAGCTCTTATTTTAAACCCTGGCCGGCATTAAGCCTCTGATATTCCTTTTAAATCAATCTATTGATTCTTAGAATTTTGTTGAGCTCTTGTTTTTTAATATTTTGTATTAACTGTGATAGTTTTCGTTCATTTAACTTCGCTCTTTTCTATCACCAGAAAACTTAGTTTTAAATTAACAAGAAATAAAAAGAGAAATAAAAAGAAGATATTCAGTCGTATAAGGTCAAGCAAGGGACAAATAAAGGTCATTCATTTTTTCTAGAATGTTTTGTAGCTTTTCTTTATTGAAGTTATTACTTCTAAGTTACCAAATACTTCAAAATATTTTCGAAGTGAGCGTACTTACCATTCGAGGGTTCTCTGGTTCAACCCTGCTCAGCGCAAGGCAATACCCTTTCCTGTTTAAAAATCATCTTGTGGAACATTTTTTTAAAGATATTAATTAAACGTCCACGATACCTACAGCAAGAACCATCAGTAAAATTTTCTAGTACTCAGTGACTCTTAACATACTGGATTAAATTTGCAATAATTTTGTACTTATTCTGAATTTGGCAGTAATCAATTTTGCCGAATCTTGGAGGGAAAAATACGAATAAGAATTCTTAATTTCTTTTTTTGAAATTCTGTAATTTCTCTATTGGTGGGATGATATTGTTTCTTCTTCTTTTTCTTGATATATTCGGAATTTTTGGTCTCAATAAACTTGTTTATTAGCTTTTTGTGGCTTACCTTTTCGTATACTTAGCTTGAGCAAAATATGTAAAAAGGCAATGATTGCTTATCTTAAATTTTATTTTCTGTCGGTGTAATTTGGTTGGTGTGCATGGTCCTAAGCGTAGAACTTGGTTGGGGGCTATATTCAAGGGAGTATTGCTCTCAAATACTATATGCATGCTCGAGAGAGTTTTTGTTAAGTTATTTATAATGCCAAACGAGGTAACAATTTAGGTAACAATTCAAATAACTTCTGCTATTATCTTGCTTGGACAGAACTATACCAGGAATGTGGGTCGGGTTGAAAGTTTTGGGTTTAATGTTGCCTAGCTCTCTGTGTTCACGTATCTATCATGGGTAACGCCTTTTCTTTTTAAGATATCCTAAATTTTGAACTTTATAATCCTTGGAATTGTATTTTTGCATTATGGAAATTTATGTTTCTACTAATTTTTATGATTTTTAGCTGTTTTCTTCGGGGTTTTATAAAGCGTTAACCAAGAAGACCCAAAATATGACATACACCAGAATATTTTTGGTAATTGAGTGGCGTTTAACCATTTCTTATGAGAGTGGCGTCTGACTATTTCTTATGAGATTCTGAGAAAATGTACGCCTCTTCTGCTTTATTAGATTAATTTTAGCCATTAGCGTGTGACATTTTTTTAAATTGTCATTATTGACCAATTAGGTCGCTGATTGCTGAATTTTCTTTTGTTGCTATAGGGAGTAATGGTACTTTTCTTATTCGGGACTCGAAGCACGGTGGCCCATCTAACCCTTTTACTCTAAGTTTGCTCTACGAGTCAAGGGTTTTTCACATCTTTGTAAGAAGAAGACAGGATCAGACTTTTGCCCTGGGCTCTGAAAAAGAACATGAAATGGTTAGTATCTTTGGATGTTGCTTTTGGCCTATTTACTACGATTCCCAAGTTCGTGTTTCGAATTGATACCTTCTGCTCTCATAATATTGTTACAATAAACGACTATCTAAACACAAGTATACCAGCTATTTGTCGTTCAAAATGTACGTACCTCCTCCCACCTCTCTTTCTCTCTCTTTGTCATTTTCTCTGTCTTTCTCCTTTTATCTATTCTCAACTAAATGATAATTGAGTAGAAGTGTCGTTCTTTCTTATGCCTCGGTACTAATATTTTACTAATAATTTTACTAATATACTATAATTTTAAATATTAATTTAGTTTTAATAATTTTAAAACTAATAATTTTACTAATATTTGTTACGATAATATACGGATTAATTTCATACAGAAATTCGAAGTACCGATAATTTTTTACACTATCAATATATTTACGTACGTTTTATAAAAAAAAAATTTAGCTCAAATATAGATAAATTATTTATCGGCCTTATAGGTTACACTTTTTTAGATTAAAAGACACTTCTATGGTGCCTTAAAGAGGCACCAATAGGCTGTAAGTTAGATGCCCCGAATAGTTAGATTTCCGAATAGGTATCTATTCCTACAGACCCTTACAAAGCCTCTTCTGATATTCAGTTTCTGCTACAACAATGCATTGATCTTATACGCTCTTTTCAAAGTTGTTTTCGTGCTTAGCCTTGCAGAGCTACCTATCCGCAAAAAAAAATGCACAGACGGAAAACATTTTGCAATGGTTTCATGCATTCAGTTTTCTCTAACGAAATTCACAATGAAACGGGAAACATTCGCAGTAAGGCAAGCATCTTGTTTTTGCCCATGATTGATCTACCGTCTAGTAACGAATCCTGCCTTTACTCAACCTTACGCTTTGTTGCTTGACAAGGGAGAACATACCGATTCGCGCCAGATCTCATTTGATCAGCTACTCTGTGGAAGTGAATGAAGATCCTGAAGTTCGACACTACGAATGAGCTGAGTAGCATTGTTCTGGCGGTATTCATTTGGAGATGAGTTTCGTCAGAAGCATAGGACACCTCATGCAAGGTTCTGGTCTGAAACAGCCTATTCTGATATAGGCTGTAAGTTAGAAACGTGTAACTATCTGTCGTACTCAACACACAGATTTCTTACGACCCTTCTCTTATCAGAATGTTTGTGGAACATGGGTAAAAGGTTACTTCGTCCGTGGTTAGAGTGGGAGGATGTCTAAAGAAAGATTTAAGGGAAATGGGAACTACCTGGGTGGGTGTAACGAGGGAGTTTTTGAACAGATTGGGATGGAGGAGGAGTGTGCGCAGCTGTTGGCCTAATGTGGCTTGGTGGTGCGGTGAGTTGTTAATAGTACTAGTGGTAGTTTGAAACTAGTCAATACGCTCAAAGTATTTTAGAGAGTGTAGAATAAAAGTCTTTGAAGACTCAGGTCTTCATTGAGAAAAGTATTTGGTCCTTCCTTCCTCCTTTGATCCTGGATCTGCCCACATGTAATCTTATATAGCTAGTAATTTTATATAGTAATTATTATATAGTAATAAAGTTTTATATAGTAATATAGCAATATTATTATATAGTAATATTGTTATTAATTGTTATATAGTAATAGATTTTATATAGTAATAAATTAATTTTATATAGTTAAGACATATAGTATATGAGAAAGTCCTGATTTTCGGCTAATAATTGCCTTTAAGAAATATTGGTTAATTCAATTTTTATACATAATAAAATAAAGGTTCAGGAGGTTGGGGTACCTTTTACGGTTATATTTTGATAGTCTAGCTAGGAACGTATAACTATATGTCTGGTTCAGCACTGAGGGACTTCCCCTTCATGGCCTGTGTTACGGCCCTTTCCTGTTAAAACGTTGATTAAATATTAGTAAAATACTTCTTTGTTTGAAGTTAGTCAAAACGTTCGAAATATTTTGGTGAACAGGGTCTAATAATGAACCTTTATGAAGATTGGGGTCTTACTAGGGGGAAAACCTGAACTACCTTCTCCCTCCCATAACCCCGCTTATAATAGCTAAACAGCTAAGAAAAATAATTGATTCGGAACTATTGGCTTTCATTGAGTAATTGGTTGTAGCAAAATATAGGTCAATTCTACTGTCTATGCATAATGCAATAAGGGTTCAAAGTGTTGGAGCTCGTTTAAAGGATGATATCTTAACAGAAACGTCGTTTTTGGCTACCATGCTAGGGCGAAACAAGAAGCAGAACATCCTCAAGTGGTGTAAGTATTGATTATAAGGCAAGATTTTATAGAGGGTGAAGCATAGAATACAGAGAGCCATTTAGGGGGGTCAGGGGTGGGCAAATGCCTACCCCAGATTTTCCAGGGGGCCCAAGCTTCCACCACAAAGGGCCCTTTGCCGGCCATAATAATCCATTATGTCCAACATAATCCATTCTGTCCAATTGATTTGAAATTACTGCACGCCTATTAACCAAAGAGCGTAATTACTTGACGACCCTTGGGGTAATTACGCTATTTGCTATTAGTTATTGTAAACTTTGAAAGTAGGTAAGATACATAATAAAATTCTCAAGTTCTGTCAAATGCCCATTTCCTAGATGATTACGCGACACGAAGTGAGTCGGGGGGGGGGGGGGCAAGATGGAGTTTATGCCCACCCCAAGATTTGGTCCAAATGGCGCCTCTGATAGAATAGAAAGTAAAACAGTTCAAAATAGGGATGATACCTTTTTATTGACAGTGAATAGGTATAAAATTATTTAACTGGATATTTCGAACACATATACAGTGTTCATCATCAGCAGTAAAACTCAGCTTTACTGCTGATACTCAGTAAACTCAGTTTTACTGCTGATGATGAACACTGTATATGTGTTCGAAATATCCAGTTAAATAATTTTATATCTATTCACTGTCAATAAAAAGGTATCATCCCTATTTTGAACTGTTTTACTTTCGTCATGGAAAGGCAGTGTGGTCCTCGAAGTTATCTACATAGAATAGAACGGGTGGAGAAGGAGTGTGTGCAGTTGGGTTGGTTTCGGTTTGCAATGAGTTGTTAGTAGTAGCAGTAGTATTAATAGCGGTAAGAAAAATTCTCCCTTCTGCCTTGCATAAGAATTTTAATTTTATTTTAGAAATTCCCAACAATTGATTTGCTGGTGCTATTTTATCAAAAAGAAGCATTGCAGCTCTACTGTGAGGGGAAGCCAGCTGGATCGACGCCGCTGACCACGTGGCCATCGAGTGTTGAACATGTTTGAATGTATTTAAAACATTGAGTAGTTTTATATATTCCCGGTTGTAAGTTTGAATCTCTTGCCAAAGTTTGTTTTTAGTGATTAACTGTTGAGTTTGCTGCGTTTTGATTGCTGATAATCATTGTCATATCTTGATAAAGTTGTCGGTGATGGCATTTTTTTATTGGAGCTTTCTTTTGTTTTACAATTTTAACTTTTACTTTTTCTTACCTTTAATAAAATTGTTATCCAAGCGCTTGGTTTTCATGAAAATGTATAGGATTTCCGTCATTTGTAAAGCTTTAAATTGAGAATTCACTTTTGACAGGTCGCCATAAAAAGAAATATCCAACATTTTATTTAAAAGGAATTGCCCTCCTCAAAAACAAAATTCTAAGCCCCCCTCACCATAAAAAGAAACTTTCCCTGAAGATTACAACTTGATCAGCCATGCGACAAAATAGTATATACATATTAATTTTTGCTTAAAACTTGCCACATTTCAATGAAACCTACTGACTATGCAATCTCTTTAACAAGATATACTTGCTTGACTTAGGTCGCCTGCGATTCCAGGCGACTTGTCGGTCATGTGTCAGTCCTAATTCCTGGTCCTATTAGATTTAGGTTGCCTTTTCACCTGCAAGTCCAGGTGACTTGTGTCAATCCTAAATCCTGTTCGATTGCCTATGATTCCAATATCGGCTTTTGAGGCAGGCAAAGCCACAAAGTATGAAATTTTAAGGTTGCCCATTCGCTTCGCGAGTTCAGGCGACTTGTTGGCCATAACTTTTCAGCGTAAAATCTATGTCACACCCCACTCTGACTCCAGTGGATTTTTACCAATAGTCAAAACTCAAAGTGTTTGAAAAAATCTCAGTCGCCCGCTTGCCCACAAGCTTAGTGGGTATTGGCAGTCATGGGTCAACCTAAGAATCTTGGTTACCCTGCCGTGATTCTGCTGGGCTTTCCCAATAGGAAACATGTTAAGTGTTGAAAATATATCAGCCCCCTATTTGGCGTCAAACTCCAGTGGACATTGTCCGTCATGGGTAACTCAAAAATCTCGGTCACTCCTATTGCAATTCCAGTGGGCTTTCCGAGTAGGCAAAGCTCATATAATATAAACAATCTCAGTTGCCCACTTGCATGCACTTTCTGTGGATATAGTTGGTCATAAATGTTTGAATCATATTTGGTCTCCAATTGCCTTCAAATGTCTCATAAAACTAGTCTGTCCTGGTTTTATTCCACATAGCCATGGCTCTCATGTCTTTCATCATTTCCACTAAGTTGATAATTCTAACACTCACAGACCTGATCTGTTTTGACTTTACTTTAATTAGACATAGCTCACAAGTCTTTCATCACTTCCACCCAGTTGATAATCCAAAAATTAACAGCATAAAAACAAATTAAAACATTCGGATACAAATAGCGAAAAAACGTATAATCTCTTGTAAGCATCTAAAAACCACCTGTCTCTGCATTCAAAAGTACTATAAGTTTTTATCCGTTGTATGGCATCATTTAACTTGGATTAGCGACTGGCTGGGTGTTACGGATACTTACCAATTATATAAATTAAAATAACTTGTAATCTGAATTATGTGAGTTTTGATTGTATCTCAGATAACCCATTAATCCAATGCAAGAATCTAGAATGGGAAGTAAAGATCTATTTAATAGATCGATTAAATCTTATTAAATCAATAGTTGAATGTAAATTTAGTAGTAAAATTTAAAATAAATAATTTTGACTTTCGTATTCAAATTTAAATTGGTAATTATGTTAATAGTCGAAAAGCCCAGTGAATACTTAAATTTAAGCTAGTAGTTAAATTTAAAAATTAGCAAATTAAATTACAGGCATTTGAATTCCAGTTTTTACTCCAAATCTAGAATTTGACAGCTTTCCAACGGCCAAATAGCCTATTCAGTTAAAATCACCTTACTTACACCCACAAAATTTCTTATATAAGGTAAATTTAAATCACCGAGACGGCTCTTGTTTTTTCTCGGATGATAATTTGGTTATTGTGCATTTTCTTATATTTCACAAGAAACAGCATTGTCAGCTACTGAAAGACGCTTTGAATCACAGGGACAACTTTTCTATGAATTGTTTAGCACACATGGATATAAGTTTGGACTTGTCTAGCTTTTGTCCATAGACAGGGATAAAAATCACTATAAAATATGTGATCTATCAAGAGTCATTGAAAAAGATTGTCAATGAAAAAGCCATTAAATAATTTTTTCTTTTTTCTTCTAGACGTAGTTAAAGCCTGTTTTCAGATTTTACTGACCTGAGCATAGATTTAAACAAAATGGTCTGTTTTAACATTTTGTTTATTCAACACTTTATTCTGAAGAGATTGCGCTAATCCTCAATCCTGTGTAGTAAAAAAAAAAGGGTAAAGGATGCGGCATTAGACTTTACAGTCCGTACCGGCGGTGCTGATCTCCGTTTCTTGGTCCTTCAGCCAGGAAGTGCAATGGGGGGTTGGGGGCCAGCCATCCTGTGCTTTCGCACACCCTTCCTGTTATCCTGTGTAGTGCAGTCCTGTAATTCTCAATCCTGTTGGTAGTTCAGTTTTTAACAAGGTACGTTTTTGAGTGCTATTGAAGATACTCCTTTTTTATATTCGTTTTGTATTTTTACTTTTGAATCCATTTTTCTCATTTTTCCTTTTTTTATAAATCTTCTAACTTCAATTAAACATTTCTTTAATACTGTTATATCAAACGGAACGAATTTTTGAAGCATTTTTATTTTGGTAAGTAAATATATGCCAAATATAACATAGAAGTAAATTAAGTTCGTGAAATTCCATGATAATCTAGGAGCCAAGACATTTCTGCTGCCTGAAATATCTTCCCTTTGCTTAAGTGCTTTTTCAAACTTGTGGACCAATTCTTGAAAAGATGGGGGTTTTGAGCTATGGCCTCTTTACCACTAAATGGCTTCCGAGGTTTATAATGTCTTAAAAACGCAACGTTCGTTTACGTTTCTCATAGTGATCAGTGGCAGCTAAGGTATCTAGAGGACGTGGTCTGATTCGGTGTCTGAGAATTCAGTTACCTCGTTCTGCCCTTTTAACTCTTTATCATTCTATTTTCATGCCTTATGTATTTTTGGTTGTGTGATATGGACTAGTGGATTTATACAAGTTTTAGTGTTCATGTTTTACAAAATAAAGTTATTAGACTATTAGGAAATTATGTCCATGGTGAAAATGATACAGTTAATTGTTATAGGAAACTCATTATTCTTAATGTTAGCCAACTTCATGATTATCAACTTGCTATTTTTGTATTTCAGAGTATTTATGGTTTGTCCCCTGAAAGTTTTCGTCAAATGTTTACAAGGCATTCTTTATACCATAGTTATGAGATTAGAGATATGGATGATTTGGTGTACGAGTGTCGTAGCTCTCAGAGGGCAAGTTTTAGTCCCAGGTTTGCTGGACCAGTAGCATGGAATTCTTTACCAACCAGTATAAGGTTATCAGAAAATGTTAGCCAGTTGAAGAGAAAGAACCACCTTCTGGGTGGATATTAAGTAAATAATCTAAATGGGATGGCTTATTGTCTTGTTTTTTAAGTAGGATTTTTTTTTCTTCTCTCTCTCTCTCTCTCTCTCTCTCTCTCTCTTCTTTATTTTCCTTTTGTTTTCTTTTCCCAATTTTTGTCTCATTACATTTCATTTTTTTTTGTTAATGTTTTCGGTATACTTGTTCATTGAATATTTGTCAGCTGCTACTAACAAGTCTTTGACTTTCTAAAGTGGCTGATGTGGTTCTTTTGTATATTGATGATATGTATTAAAAGTGTCTCTCTCTCTGAAAAAATTCGAAAAAATAAATGACAATACCCATGTTGAAAGCCAGCTATTGCAGTCCATGTAAAATTAAGCTAAGGCGTGGTAGTAACAAAAAATCAAAGCTTTGTTTAAAAACTGCTATATATTTCCATAAAAAAAGTAATAAGTTGAAATAAACTTTTAAATGGCCGACTTGAGCTCCCGACGTAAGATCTTTCCTGTGGCAGATTTTGGGATAGTGCCAAGGAATACGACGCCACCATGTAGATGCTTATAAGGAGCCGCTCTTTCCGCCACAAAATTACTCAATGATTTCTCCGACACATTTGAACCTAAGCAAAAAGTAGGAGATTAGTAAATATTACAAAGAGGAAGTTTCGGACAGTAATTCATAGTAATTCAAGCAGCTTTGGACACAGTATCATCAATCCCTTATAGATATTAGTTTAAAAAAAAATCTGGGAAAGGAAGTTTTTTAAAGAAAAGTAAAGGCTAAACAGTTCGTGGTAACGAACTGTAAGGTGCGACCCGGTTCAATAGTAACCGAAACTCCAAAAACCAAATATACCAATAGATACATCAAAAGAATTGTATTCTTATGCTGATTTCAAATATATAAATTTCATTAAGTTTAGTCTTACGAATCACAAGTTACGAGCCTGAGAGAATTATCCTTATTTTCGAAAAAAAGGGGGAAACCCCCTCTAAAAGTAATAGGATCTCGATGAAAATCACTGCATATGATTCAGCGTATCATACTAGGGTTCTCAATATCAGAGAACCCTATTATAGAAGTTTCAAGCTCCTATCTGCAAAAATGTGGATTTTTGTATGTTTTGCCAGAAGATGGATTACGGATGCGTGTATATTTGTTGTTGTTTTTTCCCCTGGGGGTGACTGTATCGACCCTGGGGGTGATTGTGTTTCTAAGATATCGCAGGATGGCTAATTCGAACGGGAATTAAAAGTTTTAGTACCCTTTTTAAGTGACCAAAAAAAATTGGAGAGCAACTTGAGATAGCCATTTTATTCAGTACAGTCGAATGATCTAATAAACATGTCTTTGAGGATGACTTAATGCCCCAAGGGCTGCAAGCTATGAGCTTTACCCTATGTTGACATAAAGTGCTGCTTATTCGGAAGTATTCCGGGGGATTTTTTTCCCGGTTGGGGGGGGGGGGGTCAAGGCATGGGGTTACGTGGGAGGATCTTTCCATGGAGAAATTTTCCCTTTTGGAAGAGAGTTTTCTATGAAGGGGGCGCTGGATTTTCCAACAATATTTCAAAACGATCATAAATTAAGTAAAAAAAAACAAGTCTTTCCAACTGAAAGAGAGGAGTAAATGTAAAACTTAAAACGAACGAAAATTATTACGTATATGAGGGGGTTTTGTCCCCTAGTCAATACCTCGCTCTTTACGCCAAAGTTTCTTTAGTACTTTCAAAAGCGCTGTGAGCTGTTTATTCTAATTAAACGAACATTCTAAAAGAATTGGAATGAATTTCGAACTATAGCTTAAAGAGCGAGGAATTGACTAGGGGGTGAGCTCCCCTGATAAACATGATAATTTCTGTTCGTTTTAAGTTTTAATGTTGCTCCTTACTTTCAGTTGAAACAAAACTTGTTATTTTTATTTAATTAAACTTAAGATCAGAAGAAATAGTAACATAAAATAAATGAAGTATAAATGAAACCCAGAACGAACTGTAATTAAATAAACAATCATCACAAACAAACATGCAATAGGTTCTAATATAAATGAATAAATAAAACCTCAAACTAGTGAACCTTAAATTGAAATATCATCAAGTTCAAGTTCCATTTATCAGCTCAAGCTTTTATTTCACTGTAGTTTTATTTTCATTTTCAATTCTGTAAAAACTGGAAAAGACAATTCAATAAAATTAAACTAAATATTGGATGTATAATGCTGTATAATTTAATGGATAATTTGACGTATAATTGCTGAAAGCTCATCAGTTCACACTTAATTTTACTATAAGTTTGGTGTTTATTTTCAATGTTGTAATAAGTACAACATCGAATATCTATGTATATAAATTTGGAATATAACTCGTTTTCAGTAAAGCGCCAATGACGCAGTAGGTTTTGGGCTTTTACAGTGAGAGAAGGAGGTAAAATCCAAACTCTTGTTTCTAGTGATTTTTGTTCGTTTCAAGCTTGATTTGCATATTCAATTCAAGTTTCACTCGTTTTGAGATTTATTTACTCATTTATAATAGTACCTATTGTAAGTTTGTTTGTTATGATTTATTCATTTAATTTCTGGTCGTTTTAGGTTTTGTTTATACTTCATTAGCAAAATATTTTTCTTTGTTTTAAGCTTGATCTGCATATTCAATTTAAACTTTACTCGTTTAAAGATTTATTTATTCATTTATATTAGTACCCGTTGTGTGTTGTTTGCTATGATTGTCTGTTAAATTTCTGTTCGTTTTGGGTTTCATTTATTATTTAATAGTAATTTATGGTCATTTTGAGTTTGAGTTATTGTAGGTTTCTATTTCTTGTGATCTTAACTTTAATGGCTGTTACTTTTCTTTAAAAAACTGATTTTTCCGAAAGTCTTTTTAATTAGTTTTTGTTTGTTTTTGACTACCAAATTTTCAAGTTTTTCAAATTCTCTATTCAAAATAATTTTTTTATTCCAAAATAAAATAACAATCTTGGCAAAAACTATTAAAATTCAACCGAATATTCGATATATAATGATATCAATTGCTGAAAGCTCACTAGCTCAAAATTTTGTTTCTCTCAGGGCTGGATTTTCTTTGACACTTCTAGGCTCAAGCTTTGTTTTTAGTATATTTTAAGGATTTTAAAGGTCTTCTGATTGCCTCTATTTTACCTTAATAACCAAAAATGTTTTGCCCTGTTTGGTAATGTGTTATACCTTTTATTTCTTTTCTTTTTGCACATTATTATCTTGTCTCTTGCTTTGGCAATGCTAAATATTTCCTGTCTGCCTATTTAAATGTTAAATCAAACTTCGATTCAGAGCTCTTCTAGCTTATGATAGCTTATTCACAGTGGCTAAGGAGTACTGGGCGAAGGAAGTCAACTTTAAGATATGGATAAAATGGATAATAATTTAACTTAATTGTTTTTAAAATACATTAAAGATCTATAACTCGGAGCAGTTCTGGATAGTTGGGTGATATGTTGCCAACCAACCTTTTAAAAGGTCTTCCCTGAATTTGACGCCCTTCAAAAGTCCTTTTCGAGCCATATTTTGGGTAGTTGAATAGTCTATTCTCTTGACGTACCGAACCAACGTAGTCTGGGATCTGGTGATTTTAGTCACATTAGCAATTTAACAGTGAGATACCTTTGATTTTGAATAAATTTAAAAGCAAGCCCCCATGAACATATTTGCAGATCAAATGGTTCTGTAATATCAGAATGAAACCCCTGAATTTATGAAGAAATTAAAAAGCAAGCCCCCGTGAGTGTAAATGCAGGTCAAATGTTTCTGTAATATCACAGTGAGACCCCAATGATTATATAGAAATTAAATGAAGTCCCCATGAGCATATTTCCAGGTCAAATGGTTCTCTGATATCACAGTGAAACCCCTTTGATTGTGAACAAATCAAAAAGCAAGCCCCCACGAGCAAATTTGCAGGTCAAATGGTTCTGTAATATCACACTGAGACCCATGTGATTGTGAAGAAATTAAAAAGCAAGTCTTCATGAGGATATTTGCAGGTCAAATGGTCCTAATTAGCCAAGTTATAGTTTATATTTCGTGCGAAAACAATTATTCAAAACTTAAAAGGAACAAGATAAGATCTTTATTCATGCTCTGACGAATATACATAAAAAGATGTACTTGGCGAAAAACTTCATTCACGAAATCTGCTGAACCAATCAGGATACATACTGATGACTTTCTAGATAGTAGAACTTTAAAGTTAATCCACCCTAGACCTGTCGGAAAGCGAGTTCCACAAGGAGCTGAGCTTGCTGATAGAATTCAGACATGTATAACTGGAAAATAATTGTTGATGTTACTGCAAGAGACTTCAGTTTAATATAATTGACTTCCAAATTTTTTCTGCCATTTCGAAATTACCCCTATTAGCCTCAAAATCAACTATCCTATATTTCCAGAAGATATGAAAGGTAGAACTAATGCGAATCGCTTAGGAAACTATCCAGTTCCTGCTTCTAATGCAACCAAAAACCTTGGATTGATTCCAGACAGTAGCCTAGACTTCCTTTAAACCACTTATCTACCATGTCATAGAAACATGCTTAAAAACAAGAATTATACAATAATTATATGGTTACACATGGAAGCAGCTTAAACTCTATACCCAATACATAAGACCAATAACTGAGTATATATTGATCATCAATGGAACTTGCTTAAAACAGCTTTTTAACAGACTGGAAACCAAACAAAATACGCGAATCCGCTTTACAGCATGATGTATGAAAACAGCAAAGATTCAGACTCGCTTTCAGGAAGCAGAAGTTCCTCCAATAGAAAATACGTATAAACTTCTATTGGATACTTGACAAATGTAGAAACAGCCCCTACCAGTCCTTTCCAGAAATCAGTGCTAGCCAACTAGGGCCCAAAAAAGTCCGGGCACAAAACCCATCATGCTACCGTATATTACACCTCAATAGCAAACCTCCCTCATTGACAACCATAACCCCAGAGATTAAGCTGGAACTCCTGTTAGAAAGAAACGAACAAATTGACCCTTCAACAGACATTTGACATTTTAAAGACATTCTATAAAATAATTTCAAAGGATGGAACATCCTATTTGTCGGTAGGTCTTAATGATGAGGGGTGTATAAGAGAATGCTTCTTTTAAGAACGGGGTCTTTGAGCTATCGAAAAACACAAGGCAGGGACCAGTGAACTATTTGCTGAAATAGCTGCAATCTATCTGGGAGTCTCCAATTAAGCTGAATGAGACAAAACTCATAATAATATTCTCTGACTCTAATTGTGCCCTGTGTATATTCAAAAATTGAAATTTTGAATTACTAAATGCAAGACTGTTGTGCTATTAAATTTTACTACATTCCTAGTCATCTAAGCATAGGGAGGGCTCAGAAAGAAGATGGAATAGAAAAAAACAGACCAAGTGCCAAATAGAAGCAGTAAAGGGAGGGGGTAGATTTTGAAAAATACCCTTTTTAACTATAACTTCTAAGTACGATATTTCTTTACTGAGAAGTTAGTCGACAAGCAAGAAGGACATCACTAGGAAGGCATCTAGTGATAAACCACCCCAAGAAGAATGCAAACCGCATAGTTGCTGAGCACATCAATTGTCATTTAGTTACTACCACAGATTGGAACTCCTTCAACCCAATCAAAAAGAAACAGGGACAAGTGTATTTCAATGGAAAATTTTTAAAACTCATTTTTTTTAAATGCATAAGGCCGTTAAATTTTTATTTTGTCTCTTTGTAGTTCTTTCTCTGAATTGTCAAAATTTTTAACGGAGTGAAAGACAGTAATGAAAAACTTATCGTTCACAACGATTACCTGGCTTTAAAACAACATAAGCTCGTGGTGCTTCTCCGGTCCTTTCATCTGGTACACCGATTACTGCAACATCCATGACTTGTGGGTGTGATCTTAATAGATCTTCAAGCTCACTTGGGGCCACCTGAAGTCCTTTCACCTGAAAAGTAAATATCCAATGAATTTTATTCTAGACCAGGGATAAGTCATCTGGCCAAGAGCTTCAGAGATTTGCCCTAAGTAAAGATCTGACGAGCGTCTTTATCTAGTCCACAGGGCATAGACAAGAGACTTTAATGAAATAGGAGGATCTGAGGATTTCCAGGGTAGGTTGGGATACGAAGCACAAAAAAATGCTTTTGAGGCACAATGTTTTCTGGGATCAATTGATTTTAATAGAAATGTTTTTTACCCTACAAAGGTACTTGTTTCTGAGACTTAAGTGTATATTGAACAGTTGTGACTATTCGTAATAGATTTGTAATATGTTATTTGATTAGAAAAATTTTGAAAGTAATCTAAATATCTTAGAAAGAACAGAAAACTTGAACTAATGGCAACAAAATCACCAGCCTATCAAGTTCGCTACTATGTTGTGATACCTTGCTTGAGAGGTTGAATAAAGCAGCTGTCACGCTTAAACATCGAATTTAACAGTTTCACACTTCTCAGATAGTTGCCGAAATCGTTTTTATACTGTTCTAAAAAGGAGGATCAGCATGAAAAGGTGGATCAAGAGAATTAAGTGTAATTGAATATGTATCCCCCTTTGAGAGCAGCTTAGCAAATGGTCTAGGCAATTATCCCAGAAATGTCGAGGTACACGGTCACTGCTACTGAATATCAGAGACAAAGTTCTGATCAAAGCCAGCACAATGAAGATTACTTCTCTACCCTAAATTTCTTAAAGCTTCTGCTTGATCCTGTTCCAAACAAGCTTCTGCTTTATCCTTAGATTTTCAAAAAGGAACACTTCTATGATGTTTTTCCAACCCTGTTTATCAGTATTCTTAATCCTGATCTTCGAGTCTCTTGTAATCCTGCTTTTCTCAGCCTTTCCTTCTATGTTGCTTGTTCAGTCTATTCTGGAGATATTCGGTTGTTTCTCTGAGGATAGGCCACTGAATCAAAATACACCACAGCTCTCAAATACGTTTTCTAGAGTGAGCGAAAATACCTCTTAAGTCTACCTTTTTGCTTTTATTTCTCCCAAATCGCCAAATTTAGCTATGTAGCAATTCAAATAAGTGTAACTCATCTTCCAGTAACTGTCCAGCAACTGACATCCTTTTCAGTCTCTCAGCGTGAGGCAGAGTATTTTGTGGTACTGTCGAAATCAGATGGACTGAAGCCTGGGATGGCTGTTAAAATCATGCCCAGAGGCTCAATTGTCCAGAGCTTTGAAGTGCCGACCGTAGTAAAATAAAAAAGTCCCTTGAGGAGCATTCTTAGGTTGGAGAAAGAGGTTCTCTTACGTGTACTGGTTCTGAGGATCAAGTGCCACAATGTCGCTGACGGCTGCCGATTAGTTGGTGACTCTAGCCTCTCATTTGAGGGACTAATGTTGCCTGTCCAACCCAAGCTGAAGCTAGCGGGTGGAGTTATCTGTTGGAAAGAAAAAACGGTGGTCAACTTGACATTATCAAGGAACGATCTTCTACAGAGGGGCAAAATTATATGCAAACCTTATCTTAAAATATCGCGCCTGGGGGGATACTAATAGTCCAGTGGGCACTGGTTGAATGAAAATCCTTTTATCTATTGTGTGGAGGCAGTAGGCCCTTATAGCCTGAGTCTCGACCCGGTTTTGTGCTTCCACCCATAGTAATAAGAGTAATAATAACCAATATTTATAAAACCTCGGGTAACATAACCTAAAACTCTTGCCATTCCTAATTTGGGCTTTGGACCTAGTCAACTTTGTTTTCACGGGCGATCATGCAAGTTTTTTAACTTCAAGAGTATTCCTGAGTAATGTTACAATCATCTACACGATTTTAGGTGGATATCAACCCACCACTCTGACATAAGTCTCAATTTGTAACAGATGACATTAAAAAAAGGTGCAAATTTTTCGATAATTGAAATTAGTCTAATTTGGGTTAACGTATTTTAGAATAGCTCATAATTTCTATGGTCACGAGATTCTCTTGCCTAACTTTGTCATGATGTTAATGATATTGAATTAAAACAATTCCATGCATAAAGCTAAATTTCATTTTGTCTTATCGATATAAATTCCCATGAATCGACAGATCCGTGTCGATATACGGATTATTATGTGTCTATAGCTCTCTTTTCATTTGCCCTTTCAGGCAAAGCTGGCCGCTTGGGGTCGAAATGGATAACCAATCAAACAGCACCTAAAAGGGTGTGTTTCTGCCCCCCCCCCAATAAAAGTGTACATATTCACTCAAAAAGGCATATGAAGACGTGGCATAAATAAAAAAAAATCCATGATTGTTGACGGTTGACTTGTCATGGAAGACATAAACACTACTTCTAAGAGGCTTGGACATTATACCTTAATAAGCTCTTTGAGGCGATCAATGATGTAAAATCTCCTTCCACTGTCATACTTTGCAATATCTCCATGTATTGGAACTATAACAGCTGACACATTTATTGTGTATTATTTTATCTCTCTAAAAAAAAAAATCCATATTGTTAAAAGGTATAAAATCCAAAATAATTTTATATCTCTAAAAAAAATCCATGATTGTTGACGGTTGATTTGTCATGGAAGACATAAACGCCACTTCTAAGAGGCTTGGACATTATACCTTAATAAGCTCTTTGAGGCGATCAACGATGTAAAATCTCTTTCCACTGTCATATTTTGCAATGTCTCCAGTGTGAAGCCACCCTTCCTCATCAATCATGTTTGCAGTTGCTTCCTTGTTTTTATAGTATCCTTTCATCACCTGCAAAAATAAATAAAATTTGCTAGTACTCTCTTTTCATTGTTGTCAAATTAGCGTATTTCGCTTACTAATATGAGTTTTTATGAGAGACTGTAGGTTCTGGCAGTCATACAATCAGCTTTAGTAGATAAGGCAAAACCCAAAAAGCTGGATGCATTTCCCGAAAAATATTTTGTATTTTGTGTTGGGCGTACCAAAACTTATATCTAATATTTGAGGCTGGTATCTAATAGAAATCGTATGTTCTTTTTTTTTCATGTATTTGGCAATCATTGGACTTTATAAACTTATTTTTTGCTTCAGTTTGGCCTACAAATTTAATGGTCAGATCTTTATTCTCCTTTTTTCCACTAGCCTGAAAAAAAAACAACTGACGGTTACTAAGATAAACATATTTTTAACAAGGGACGTCTAATTATGTTTCATAATTTTTTATTTATAAGTCTTATTGCCATGTTTACAACACAAACTTGAAATCAGGTAAGAAGTTAACTATTGGCTCTGAATGACGAAATTTAATAATCGTATCCTCTAGACCTTTCAGCCAGTTTCAAGAAATTGGTTGAAAGTTAAACATGGAATTTCGTTCAAGTAGCTTAAACAATCTTCATCCTTACAGGAGAAGACAAGAGTCAATCTGTTTGTCTGGTGATGACAGCCCTTTAGACTTGTCTGTGAATACAAGAGAGATAAATCGATTTCGACTTAGTAAGTTGAAATTACATCGAAGCTCTTCGCAGTATTCTCACTATAGATCCTCATCTCCAACCACTCCGGAGCCTCTCTCTCTACATAACTCTCCAAGGATATTATCGAGAGAAAGTTCAGCAGAATCTCTTTTTGAGAACGGTGTTACAGGAGTCAGTTTGTCTTGCCCTGTTACACCAACTAAGGTACCAAGTTGAGTTTTACATAGCAGAATTTAGCTAAAAATACAATTTGACTAAACATAAAAAAAAATTTCCTCCTAGCATACTTACTTAGCTTTTGTACCAATTTAGTACTGAAGAGTGATACTAGGTAACACATATGTAAACTCTTTTTTAGATTTTGGATTTCACTTTGGAATCCTATTGCATACTCTGCTCTGGAGTGAGCAACTACTTAACAGTTGAATTCTAATTCCACTTGAAAAATGGAAGATGGTATACACCAATTTTACTTCACATTCATATCACTTGCTGAGTGGTTTGCACTTGTAAAAGAACTTTCAGAAATTCTTATATTTACTCCCACTGAAGATCCTAATCTCCAACAGTTTCACGACTTCTGTTACTAAGTCCTGACATGTCAAATCACAAATAAACATTTCCTGACACCACGAATAGATAAGACCTAATGTTTCTCTTGGGGAAACGTTCTATTGGCCCTGTCTACATTTACATTTAAAGCCCATAGAGACATACTTATAAATGGCTTCCCTCGTCTGCCATGGATAAAAAAGTTTCCTGGCCCGTTTTTTACTTAAATTGGCCCAATACATTGTTTTTTTTTGTACATTAAGTTCTTCGTCGCCTTAGGACTTCCAGCTCTAATATTCAGATGCTTCACGTGCAAGGAGTTTCCTTTAAAGAAATAAAGCTTTTTCCCCTTTTCGGAGGAAGCATTTTTTTCTTATTGCTTTGGGCTTCTTGTTGTCCAAGGACTTAAGGGCTTATGTCTTGATTTGATCTGAAAAAAAAGTTTTTGACCATTTTCGGGATGCTCTATATTAATTTTTTTTTTATGCCAAGAAAAATTTTTCCCGAGAATTCCCCGAAAAGTATCCCGGCTCTTGGCCCGGGACTTTCGGTTACAAGTTTTCGACTGGTCAGGAAAAACAAAGCATCCCACTAGCACCCTTTAGCACCCCTTCTCTTCCAAAACAAGAATTTGTCTTCCTCTTAGCCAAGGTAACGACCCTTGAAAGTTCAAGTCAATCAGAACAAATGTTTGCTCTTTTTTGGCCATAGTTTTGAGGGTTCCCGTGCCTCCAAACTATAATTTTTCTTGAACGTCAGGGTTCACTTGGCTAGGGACTTATAGTTTTAAATTCAAGATGTTGAAAAAAAAAGTTGATTGATCCTCTTAGGGTTTAAATTTTTTTATCCATTTCCTATTGCCATCAAATGATCCCCTCTCAAGTTTCAGTGACTATTCCTTTACGAAAAGGGAGGGGAAAAAAATAAACAAAGAAAATACCACATAGAACGTACATGGCTCTTTACTAAGGCAATGCTAAGGCGTTGCCTCTGAAAATCTGACACAAAGGAGTTACAACTTTTTATGAAGATAACACAGCCAAGCATACTACAAGGATGGAGGAAAGGTCTTTGTCTCCCCCTGACTTCCGGATTTGAAAAATGCTCTTTATGTTTTGAAAAATCACCTATAACCTCCATTCGTACCAATATTACCTACCTCGCCCCGCTCAGGATAGTCATATACGTGGTGGAAATGAGACAGCTACGTTCACGACCACGTCAGATGAATTTAGTTTCAAACAGTTCGTGGTAACGAACTAGTCCTACCCATCAAAAGTTACGAGCCTGACAAAATTCGCCTTATTTTAGAAAATATGGGGAAACACTCCCTAAGAGTCATAAAATTTTAACGAAAATCACACCATCAGATTCAGCATATCAGAAAACCCTACTATAGAAGTTGCAAGCTCCTATCTACAAAAATTTTGAATTTTGTTTTGCCAGCAAACAGATCACGGATACATTTTTTTCCAGGGATGATCGTATCAACCCAGTGGTCCTAGAATGTCGCGAGAGGGCTCATTCTAACTAAAATTAAAAGTTCTTATGCCTTTTTTAAGTGACCAGAAAAACTGGAGGGCACCTAGGCCCCTTCCCACGCTCATTATATTCCCAAAGTCACCGGATCAAAATTTTGAGCTGGCCATTTTGTTCAGTGTAGTTGAAAAACGTAATAATCATGTCCTTCGGGACAACTTAATCCCCCACAGTCCCCAGTAGAGGGGCTGCAAGTTACAAACATAGACCTTTTTCGGTCTATCTAAAGGGGGGACTTTTTAACATTAAGGGTGAGGCGGAGTCAGGGGTTACGTCGGAGAATCTTTCCGTGGAAGAATTTATTAAGAGGGAAGAAAATTTCCCTGAAGGGGCAGCAGGATTTACTAGCATTATTAAAAAAAAAACATTGAGAAAATAAATAAAAAAAAGTTTTCTTTCAGCTGGAAGTAACGAGCAGCATTAAAACTTAAAACGAACAGAAATTATTACGTATATAAGGGGGTTCGTCTCCTCCACAATACCTCACTCCTTACGCTAAAGTATTTTTAGTAGCTTCAACTATTTATTCTACATCCTTTGTGATTCAGGGGTCATTCTTAAGGAATGGGGATAAAATTCAAGCTTTAGTGTAAGGAGCGAGGTATTGACGAGGGGGCGAACCCTCTCATATACGTAATAAAAATATACAAGAATAGAAGTTCGTTACGTAAGTTAATTCGTAAGTTACGTATATTTATTACTAATAAAAACGGTCGTAAACAAATAAAAAGTTCTAGTCACCTTTTTAAGTAGCCAAAAATTAAAGTGCAACTAGGCCTCCCCCTTTTCTTATCATACCACTTCTCAGTTCTTTATTGTTTTAAAAATTAGAGTTGTGAGAAAGAGTCAAACCTTAGCGTAAAGAACGAGGTGTTGAGAAGGGGATGACCCCTTTCATATACGGAATAATTTCTGTTCGTTTTAAGTTTGAATGTTGCTCCTTACTCGCAGTTAAAAAAGACTCGTTTTTTTTATTTAATAACTATAAGAAACTAGATTTTGCTCTAATCTGAATTCAAATGGGGCAAAGACTATTCGCATCTAAAACCAATAATTCAAGGGATGTTTCTAAAATTATAAAACCAATAATTCAAAAATTAAATAAAACCAATAATTCAAAAAACCAATAAAGCCATTCATAATTCTAAAACCAATAATTCAACCTCGCTTAGGCGAGGTTTATTATATTGTGGATGTTTTGGTTAATATTTGAAATATATCCGCCGAGATTTTATTTCATTGTGTAAGGTGTTGATAAAGTTATCTTGGTGATTACATAATCATACTAATGAAACGGTTTACGGAATTTTAAAATAAAGATTACATGATTCAATTGCCCAACCCTTTTGAAATATTTTGTACTCTTTAAATTTTTCTCTTGAATGTTTGGGCAAGATTAAAAGAAAAGTGTAAAAAATAAGACGAAGTAAAAACTCAAATGTGCAGTTAAATTGAAAATCCAACCAAAAGAAATATTTCGCAAGACCATTCAAAAGAAATGTTTGCCATACGGGCGTGCGAGATATTTTATGAAGGGGTAATCCAACAAAGAATATATTGCATAGAAAAGACATATAATGCTTGAAAATAATGTTGTCGCAACCAAACTTACGAAAATAGGGAATAGCGGGCGAATTATATGAGGCCTGTAGAAAGATGAGGGAGAAATAATAAAAACTGAGACGTATTTTGTCAAGGAGGGAGGGTAATGGAATAATACCTGCCTATATTTTTACAAGAAATACATTAAAAATGAATAGCTCATCGCTTAGTGAAATAGCCACAAATAAACACAGATTTTTCGAAATTCTACTGGATTGATTTTGGTTTGAATAAACTTTAACAGGTGACTGGCATGTAGTAGGCACATTAAAAAAAAAAACTCCTGACATGTAGAACTAGAGTTAGCTTTTCAATACTCTGTTTGGATCTTTGGATCAAAAAATCCAAAGATATTAAGGTTTGTTGACCTGTGTCCATGTATAACCTTAGATTTCCTCTACAGTTCATTCTATCATAACCTTTTAATTCAAACATAGGTCATAAGTAAGATTTTAAGAATATATAACCTGGTTCACCTGAATTTAATTATAACTGTTTGAACCAAGGGCATATGTTAATTCTGAAAAAAAAATACTATTTCATTTTGCTAGATTTCATTGTCAAACCAAACACCAACTGTATTATTGTTGTTGCTTTGTTGCGCTGTGATATACCCGAGAGAACCTAATTTGCAACACTTATTTTTGTTTCATTGCTATGTGAGTTTTTTTGTCGGTTTCTTTTCCATTTCTTTAATGTTTTATTAATTTTGTCTAGTTTGTTGTTTTGTTCTGCTGATAAGGGCTTCCGGTCATGAAGACAAAGTATTCAGAATTTTCATTGCTTATAGTGTGCTTTTTTGTTTTTTGTCCACTATCTTGTTTTAAAATATTACATCGGTTTTTCTATATTTACAATAGCATGATATCCATACACAAAGGATACCAGTGGGATCACTGGTAAAGGTTAAGACCAAGGATAAATTTCAAGGAGACTCTGATAAAGTCTGAGAGCAATCATACTTAACCTTAACCTTACTTAACCTTAACAATATACTTAACCTTAACAATCATAAATACTTGCTTACCTTATTTCTAATGGCGCATCGCTTCACTTTACTCCTCCCTGATAGCTACATATACAGTACACTTTGTATATTCCCAAGATATTTTACATTAGCAGTACTTTTTTTTCGCCGCTTGAGCAGCGTTTCCAGATGCAAAATGTTAGTGTTCGCCGATGCCTATTGTAAAATATGTGGGTTTTCTTTTTAAGTAAGGTCCGTTTGAAGAATGATACACAACGATGGATTATTTTAGAAAAGTAAATTTAGTTTCAGGAAGTACATACTTCGCTTTATTTAACGGCATAGTTGCCAAGTTTGTTCAGACACTTATCAGACCTCTGAACTAATTTTAAAGTGATCTCTTCTTAAAAACTTGCCACCTGCTCCGATAACCAAGATTCTAATGCTGTTTTTACGTCGTCGTCGTCATTGTAACGGTTGCCACTGAGGTGTTGCTTGAGGCGGAGTAACAGAATGGTAATCACTCGGCGCAAGATCAGGACTGTATGATGGGTGGTATAGAGCTTCCCGGCCAAAACTGTCCAAGAAATTGCGTGTCTGACCTGCAGTGTGAGGTCTTGCATCGTCATAAGAAGGACCATTCCCTTTGTCAGCAGGCCAAGTTGTTTTTCTTTTTTTTTTTTTTTTTTTTTTTTTTTTTTTTTCACTTCGGAGCTTTCTAAGGGTTTGGCAGATCGCTTTTGCATTGATAGTGTGGTTCCTCGTTGCATGAAGTCGACCAATGAAACCCCATTCCTATTCTACGACACCAACACCATGATTTTGCGCTGGGAGAGACTCTGTTTGGCGGTCAAATTTACAGGGGTGTGTGTGTGTTTCCGTTCCGTGTTTTGTTGCCTCGATTTGGGCGTGATATGCGAAAGCCTTGTATCATGTCCGGTTAAACCGGTTGCCACCTCTGTGGCCGCCGTTACAATGACAACGACGTAAAAACCGCAGTGAACTCTTGGTAATTGAAACCGGTGGCAAGTTTTTATGAAGAGGTCACTTTGAATTAGTTGAGAGGTATGATAAGTGTTCGAAAAAAAACTTGGCAACTATGCCGAAAATGGAGTAAAGTATGTACTTTCCAAAAATAAATTTACTTTTTTGAATCAATCTTTCATTGTGTGCTTATGTTCAAACGGAACTTACTATATATATAAAAAAAAAAAAAGAAAAAAAAAAAAAAAAAGCCTGTCGTAAAATGGGAAAATAAAAAGCAGGCTGTATATTCATCCTTTAGTGGATGGGGGGTCAAGTGAAGCGATTCACCTCTAGGAACAAGATGAATAAGTATTTATGGTTTTTTAAAGTAGTTTTCAATAGGCCCTTTACAGGATCATTATTTACTAAAACCATTGTGCTAGGAAAACATGAATTTATCACGTAGATGTTAGAAAACTGAGAACACATCTTCCTTGATATGCTGTCTTTATCTGCTTCCCTCAAGAACAAAAATAAAAAATTACCAATATTAAAAAATCACTTCGTATAAAGTTTAATTATTACCAATAATAAAGCAGAAAGGGAGATATTGAATTTGTTTTATTTATTGGATTCCGCAGGGTATCAGGAATTGCAAGTTACTACCCCGACTCATGACACCTTTACGTCCCAAAATTAGTAAGCTGTATCCCAATTTTATATCCTAGACAACCATAACCTGGTTACTGAAGATCCAATTTTAGTGGGAAGGACTCTTGACTAAATTGGAGTTCAAAGTATTGACAATACGCAATTCAAAATTACGGCCTGTGTCGAATACTTAGACATGTTGAATTCTTGTGTGCTGCTCTTCGGTCATAAGAAACAGCAGATTTGCAACATCTAGGAGGACATACGACCAGTGTCAACTGGCATAAAAAAAAAATGATGGATAGCCTAGGAAATGCAAAAAAAGTAAAAAAGAGGAAAGAGGAAAAAATCAACAGTGACAAATAGCGTACACCAATAATATTTGTAGCTTTTGATTATAAGTTTTAGTTCATTTTTTTCAACTATTCATGCTGGTAAAATTGTAAATATGGACGAAAAAGTTAATGACCTGTCACTAAGAAATAGTTCTTGATCGTGGGACATTCCAAAAGTCCTATAATAGAAATGGATTCTGTCCTTCGATATGTGTTTCACCCCTAGTGTGGCAACATTGTTCGTTTGTGATCTAAGTGAAACAGATCCACTTTGTGATTATCATTCATTGTTGTAAGCCGCTTCTAAAAAATTATTGTTATTGCAAATCGGTCAGACAATTGTAAGCAGATCGAGTGAAGGTTTGACAGGCAAATAGACGATTCAACATCAGCACTTAACTTCAGGAGCCTTAATCTCGCCAAATTCCTTCTTCATATTTTGCTCACTTGAATGCAGAACCCTTCTTCATGGCATGAAACCGGGACTACAAATACGCTTTGACGCCCTTGATCTCAGTGTTCTTGCGATTTCTGGCCTTAAAGAATCATTAAAGTTGATTTAAATGCAATGGCAGTCAGTATAAATCTTGGTTCAATTGTAGCAAGGCTATTTTCAAATATCTACTTCCAGGAGGTCTTCAGTGCTTTGGAGAAATTAGAGCCGCATCTTGCCGGAGATCTTCGAAGAAGGGTCGAAAGCTTATCGTCATGAGTAGCACTCTGTTTTAGACAGGTTGTTTGGTGCCAGGGAATATATGGGGTTGTTAGGGGACAATAGTATGTGAGATGGGGCAATAGTAAGTTAGATCCTTAGATAAAGATGAATATGCCAGGAAGGCTTAGAATGGATAGATACTTAGGTCGGAAACGGTTAAAAGCAAGGCATGGGACTACTGATGGGTCTTAAATTTTCCAATCTAATTGCTTATTAAAAATAGCCAATTTTTATATTACTAGCTTCTTTCTAAAAGGTATATTAATATGCATTCTGTTCCTTCAGGATCGAAAACCGTTTGAGGATTTCCGGAGAGTTATTGCAGCAAAACGAAGAGTTCAAGAGCAGTCGAAACTGGTTGACAATGTATTGCTATCACCGTTGAAAGTGGACAAATCTATAAGCCATGGCTTGTCTTTAAATAGGTCCATATCTATGTCATGTGATGCATTAGTAACAGAAACTGGAGGTTTGTATCCCCCTTTATTTTTATTACTATTGATAAAGTATTGTCGTCGTCAGGGAAAGTGGAAATATATAAGCCACGGTTTATTTTTAACAAGGTTGTGTGGTGCTTTAGAAACAGAATCAAAAGAAGTACTATCATCGCTGATGAAAGTGGGCATATTTATAAGCCATGGTTTACTTTTAAATTCGTCTATCTGTGTGCTATGAGATGTTTCAGTGACAGAATCAGAAGGGTAGTATCATCCTTAAAAAATGGGAAGTACCTAGTGATTCTAAGAAAACCATAATTAAAACCCTTTATAAGAAAGACGATAAGAGTGAGTGTAGCAATCACAGAGGCATACTTACTCTGTATGTATGAAACATACTTTGTTTGCATGAAACATACTTTGAAACATACTACAAGAAACATACTTTGTTTACTGATGATACTTACAAGACTAAGAGACTCTGTAAATACATTTTTAAGTGAAGCACAGCGTAGTTTTAGGAAAATGAGAAGATACATCGACCTAAAGTTTCTGGTTTAGGCTAATAAAGGAGGAGTGTCTGAATCACAATATAAATACGCACCATATTCAGCTGATAGAAAAGTTTCGGCGAAGAATTTAGTGAAATTTTTCCGATCTTTTTATGGTATACCCGATAGATAAAATAAAATGATTACTGTTTTTTGTTGCTTACTGTTGCTATTACTGTTGCTATTGCTTTTGTTAAGATAGGTAGTTGATTCGGTACGAAACCAGGATTTAAGTACCGTTGCTTCATATCCCCATTTAGATGGATTATATTGATGAAACTGGTCGTAAAGATCACACCGAAGACAAGGAGAACATGGACCATTAGAGCCATGAAGCCATTCATCTGGACCTAAACAAAAAACAGGTCGTCCCCGGGAAGATTTTGGAAGACACAAAAAGGTTCCAAACAGTTTTTTAAAATACCCGAAACGTAATTTTATAATTTACTTTTACTGTTTGGTTAGACGCAGATAGTACTTATAGTTATTACCTTACTAAGTTTCGAATTTGAGTGAAAATACTTTTAACTAGGCAGTTTTTTTTAAATCAACTCACTTTTTAATTTTCACTTAAAAGGGACCAGGAGGCGGTGCGTTCAAGAGGTGTATTTTAAGCATCCGGGTAAGGATTTTGTCGATGGAGATTTCAACAATACATTGTTTATGCTTCCACCCCTATCCACTCTGGAATTGATATTAAAAGTCTCATGATACCATATGCCACCTCACGATGGCTTTGCCATGACGAATTTGTAATTAGCCATTTAAATATAAGTATTAAATTTTAAATGAGGTCTCAGAAAGCTTTCGGCACTATTTTGGTAGCCTGCTAGTGCTGGAGAAATACAAGTAATATAAAAAAAAGATATCATTATTTCCGGATGATATCACTATTTATCAAAATTTCCAAAAAACCATTTTCGTAATTACTTTTTTAATGTTGAAGTAATCATAAATATCATGTTTTATTCCAAATCAAAGTTAAAAAGATTCTGTTCTTAGTTTTTTTTTCAAATTTTTTTTTTGTGGGGGCTGGGAAGAAGACGATACAAGAGCGAAAGTTTCAAGCCTCCCGTCAAAGGTCCTCAACCATGGAGATTATAATCGTTCCTTTTTTTATACTTCCCCGCCTTTCAACTCTAGAAAAGATGCCCAAAAGTGCAATTTTTGGCGCTACATGACACTTTATAATGATGTTTTCAAGACAAACTAGTAAAAAAAAAAACGCAGTTATAACCAAGAGCTCCAAAATGAGCTATCAAACATCTCTCTATGATGTCGCGGTAGTCTAGTGGTTCTGCTAGTCAGCGGGCGAAATATGAGACTTACTATTGGAGCTGGGAGGGGGATTATACATGAAAGAATATTATAACCAGTTAGAGGTTCCCGACCGTGTAGATTTTAATTGTATCCTATCGTGTTCGCCAATCTTTCCACTAGAGAAACGGCATTAAAAAGTGTCCTTTTGGTGCCAAATGGTAAGTACAGATGACGCTATCAGGACAAATCAAACTATAAGTGAGAAGCGACCCAGCTCAATAGTAACTGAAACTATAAATAACAGAATTTTGATACCAATAGATACATGAAAAGAATTGAATTTTTATGCTCATTCCAAAGACATGAGTATTATCAAGTTTAGTCTTACCCATCAAAAGTTACGATCCTGAGAATTTTGCCTTATTTTCGAAAAAAGGGAGAAGCGGTCCCTAAAAGTCATTGAATCTTAATGAAAACATTTAGCGTACCAGAGAACCCTGATGTAGAGGTTTCGAGCTCCCATCTCCAAAAATGAGGAAATTTGTATTTTTTTTTACCAGAAGAAAGATCAAGGATGCGTATTTTTTTTTCTAGGGGTCATCGCTTCGACCCACAGGTCCTAGAATATCACGAGAGGACTCAATCGTGTATATTTAATCACGGATGTGTGTTATATGCAAGGTTATCAAAATGTCACTATTTAGAGGGAGAGAGAATGGGGACCCGAAAATACGCGTCTCCAATCAGCCTAAAAATTTTGACGCTAGTAGGCCTATATAAACTTGGAAGTGCCTCATAGTGAAGTAACGAGGTAAATAAAAAAAACAGTATATTTGATACAGTTATTAAATTATCGTATCTGTAACGTTTTGGGAACCATTCTGAGGATAAAGATACAGGTTTAAGGGAGTGGTCCCAGATAGAGGAAACTTGAAAGTTTAAGGGAAAGGGTGCAAAATGATATGTATCTCCTAAATAGTAGCCTGTTGGAAAGGAAGTTATATCTTGAAAGGAAGTTATATATCAGCAAGCTATTGGGTCAAACGAACTCTTATGCTCAGAAAAATAAACTGGAAAAAATTGTGTCTCCCGAAGAGGGGCACAAACAGCTGTTTTCCAATCATAGACATATTTATAGATGCACTCGACATAGCTCTAAGAAGCACTGAAACGGAGCTGTTTACGAGGTGTATAAAAATTGCACAAACTACGAGTCATTTACGCTGTAAAACAAACCAGTGAAAAGGGGAACAAAAGGATGCTGATGCCGCGTTGTGCTGCAGTAAACTAGTTCCAACTCGTTCTATCTTCTGATGAGAGAGTTTGGGGGTGTGTTCGGAAAGAGGATACACCCATATTTTCAGCTTCTTCGAATGTCCAAATTTGATTACAAGATTCTGGTGGCGGTTTTGGAGTGACTCTAGTCCCAGTAATTCAAGGGCCTTTTCGTAGTAAACATAGCTTTCACCCATCATAGTTTCGCAAGCACGTATTTGTATGGCCTCAATATATTGGCTAAGCCCGGAGCTTAACTGGACGCTTGGGCCCCAAGCTTGACACGGGTGTTCTAGTACAAGCAGAACTTAAGTTGTGCTGGCCAGTTTCAGTGGCTTCCCACTGAAATCAAACCTTTTAATTATAACAAGCGATTGCAGGGCAGCATACCCTTTGCAGACTAGCTCGTTCACATGTCTGTTGGGTCTGCAGCCAGTTGAGAAAGTAACACTAATTATATTTTCACTGATCACAGGCTGGAAGAGGGGCTGGCTCTTGGTTCAATCAGCAAGGACTCGTAATAAATTTTTCCACTCATTCGCTTGACTTTGAAAGTTTTTCATCATTCCAAATCAAAAGACTCGGGGCAAGCAAAAACGCTTTATTCACTTCTCCACTACACTTGAAAATAGTATTCATAAGTTTCTTGTCCATATAAACACCTAATTTGGTTGTATTTATTCATGTTGTCCGAAATGGTTCTGCAAATTTGTTGTCTCTGAGAAGCTTTTAACTTTAGTGCTAGAAGACAGGGCCAGGTAGACTTCAACGAATCAAAAATGTTTTGAAAATTGGTTGTATCGATGGGGACCTCGATAGAAAAAAAACAAAAAAACTATGAAAACAATTGTGCATTGATACCTGAGGCTCAAAACAGGCCAAATTTTGTTTTACTTCCAATTAGCAAAAAACTTACTGGGTATAAACACTGGGAAGAATGAACTACAGAAGAAAACAGAGTGAGTTACATTGATCGTAAAAAAAAATGGACCGAATATCATTTTTTTTTTCACAGGGCGTTTCAGAGTAAGTAGACTAGACCATGAGGACCTTGGCCAGGACAATAAACTTTGGAAGAAAAGTGTGCGAATGTCAATTCATGGCGCAAAAAATTCGTATTTATTCAAACTGATCAACATTCAAATTTCAGGCCATGCAGATTGCCTCTAGTAGACTTTCAGAACTAAGTCAAGCTTATTTACGACTAAAAATTAAGGAGGAACGTTTCATTTTACTCACCAGTGATGTCCAATTTTTCTTTATTCTAAGAAAACCAAACAGAGCTATATTTAGTCACATATGACTTTGACATACATTTATTGAAACGAATAAACAGTCACAACCAGGCTTAAATGTTAGTTATTTTTATCGGAAACTAGCTGTTAGGGTGGCGCTTCGCGCCACCCCGACACCTAGTTGGAGGGGGCGCTTCGCCCCCCCCCAAGCCCCCCCCGCGCGCATAAGTCATTACGCGCCATTGTAGTTGTGTCCCTGTGTACCACCTATGAATATAGATAGATTTATATATGTGTTTTGAACTACGTAAAACTTGCGAATATACAACATTCTTGGCTTTCCCATTGTCTGTGCATATACAAAGCCTTATGTACTTATAATGACGTCATACGCAAACGCTGTTTTTATAAACAAACAAACATAGATAGATAGATAGATAGATACAATACAAATTAATTGCGTAAAACTTGCGAATATACAACATTCTTCGCTGACCAATTGTCGCTGCATATAAATAGATTTTCAGGTTTACCGACCCTCGAACATGCAACGTACAATTGTCCATGGGGAAAAAAATCAGGATTAAGATCTATACCACATTTTTATAATGATTGACCTTGAGCTTTGTTGGTGGTGATTGCAAATGCTAATCGAATTGGGAATTGCAATCTTTTAAACTGAAAAGGCAGATCCGTTGGAATCATGGGAATGCGAGGAATAAGAGCAGCCTCACTCTCAAAAGGCCCTGTCAAGATTGTGGCCTCTATTACGTTTTCCATTGTTTTTTTTACGGCAAGTCGCGTACCATTGCAAAGCTTTGGTGGGTCTATATTACGTAACAATATTATTGGTACGTCTATTTTTAGTTGTAGCACGTGTGGTGGAAACCCTGAAAGATCCACGGAATTTAAAAATTCAGATGGATAATTAACCGCCTCATTTGGTTCCAAAACTGTGTCGACTGACTTGTAAAGGACTGCCTGGTCTCGAATCTTGGTCAAAACAATATTGTTGATTTCGTGGACGTCTATATTTTTGGGTGCAAGAATCACTCTTTCACTTATTCATTTATTATTTTTATAATTGTTTAGAATATTCGGAAATACTTTTTCAATCAATTCATTTTTGGACGTCACTAAATTACAGAATTCAGCAGGTAGTCTGAAATTGAGTCTACTGGGAGCTTTCCGTTTCCAATTGCCAGCAATTGATCTGAAAATGTTTGACCAGAGTCATCGTTTTGCAATCGGACAAGCATATTTGTAGTTAATTTTAATGTTTTTACGTGTGCCCATAAATTAGAATTTTTCAGGCAAGCATTCATTTCGTCTGCAGGGGTTGATCTAGGTATTATAGGTAATGTTTGCCTTAAATCTCCCGCAAGCAATATTAATGTGCTGCCAAAGGGTTTCGAATTCCCTCGCAAATCTTTCAAACATTGATCCAGAGCCTCGAGCGATTTTTTGTGTGCCATTGTGCACTCGTCCCAAATAATAAGTTTGCATTGCTGCAATACTTTACCCATCCCAGATGATTTGGAAATGTTGCACGTGGGAGTTTCTGTAGAATGCAAATTCAGAGGCAATTTCAAAGCGGAATGAGCAGTTCTTCCACCGGGCAGCAGCGTTGCGGCTATTCTGGACGACGCAATTGCCAACGCTATATCAGTTTTTGATCGAATTGATGCCAGAATCAATTTTATCACAAACGTTTTATCAGTACCTCCTGGGGCATCCAAAAATAAAATTTCTCCAACGTTGTTATCGACACAATGCATTATCGTATCATAAATGTCTTTTTGTTCCGACGTTAACTTGGAAATGTTATTTTGTACATACGACAATAGATCACTCGTACTGTAACTTTGTTCAAGATCCAATTCTACACATGTCGAAACAGCAGCGGTACGATTAGGTGAAGGCATTCCCAAATCCTGAAGAGGTTTGTTTGCCATACATACGCACAAATCTTCTATAATAACTAAAGTGTAGTTATAAATTTCTGATGTAAAATCAAAAGTCATATCTGACGTCTCTAACCTTTTTCGATGGAGTATATCTTCGGACATTTTCGATTTATATTTTTCCCATAACTCTGAAGGAGCTGAAGGAGAGCAAGTTGTTAGTATGATTCCAAACAATGCACGAATCTGACTTGGAGTTGACGTTTCGCACGCGTCGTTGATGCAGTTATCCCAGCGTTGGTCATTCTCATCAACTGGTCATTTAATATAATCATCGACTGGGCTGTACCTGAATGCCAGGCGATAATTTTCAGGTTGCTCTTGTGATTCCTCGGCGCGCTTTCTTTTCTTACTTTCTCTATCAGCCGCAAGCCTGTTTTCTTGCTGTTCTTGTTATTCCTCGGCACGCATTCTTTTTTCACTTTCTCTTTTAGCAGCAAGTGTGGTTTCGCATTACTCTGGTAGTTACTCGACACGCCTTCGTTGACGGAAATTGCACATTCCTAATCTGGCATTATCTCTTGAAGCCGCAAGCCTGTTTTCACGTTGCTCTTGTGATTCCTTGGCACGCTTTCTGTTCTTACTTTCTCTATCAGCCACAAGCCTCTTTTCTTTCTGTTCTTGTGATTCCTCGGCAAGCTTTCTTTTCTTACTTTCTCTATCAGCAGCAATTTTCTTGGCATAGACTCTTTGAGCAGCTTCCTCGGCTGTTGCCATTGTAGGTTCTTCAGTCATTTTACAATTAAACATTTTTCCGACCACGATCTTCTTAGAATTAAAAATTTGTCTTTGAACGAATGTCTTAAATACCTTTAATGACGTCATCGTCATAACAAACATGACGAGAACTAACTTCATGACGACATGATGACATGATGTCACTCGACAGACATAACACACAGACAACTTATTTTTATATATATAGATATATTATTAAATATCGTTATTAATATATGTTATTCATTATTACATATACTTAAATATATTATCAAATATCAGAACAGAGATAACACGAGATTGAAAAGAAGTGTGTTTTTAATGAAATGTTGGATTAAGATACATGTGTATTGAACGGTGTCTGCAGGATGGGGGTCCGGATGGCTTCAGCCCAATAGAAAATCAAAATGACGCAGATTCGTAATCTATCATATGGACAGAAATTCCTTTTCTGTCCAGTTGAAGTTCTGTAATAAAGCTTATTGCATATTTTTGCTATTAAACATTTTTGTTATTGCTTTTTTTCGAAAGTTTTGGGTAAATATCCGAGTTTTGTTCAAAATTGAAATTAGAATGCAAAATTGGAATTTTTAAGCAGATAACCCAAAAAACTTCTATTAATACCCTGTTAATTAGAAAAAAAAACGAAAAGAAAGGAATTAGTCTTAAAAACGTTTCGAATAAAAAGACATCTTCATTGAAAAGTGGAGAGCCTTTTTAAAACCAAAAACGAGTAGAAATGTTTTCGAGGTATTCTTTTACGAACTGGAAGTTTTTTTTGTCCTTAATAGTATGTTGCTGTATCAATGGACTTTTAGATGTTTGACTCTACATTTTCATCGAAGCGTGTAACGACGGAGACCAACATATAAAATTTAAATCAAACCAGATTTAAATTTTAATCCACAATTTTAATGCCTGAAAGATTCATAGCCCGGTAAAAGGTTCTATGGATTTCCAATCTCCTATTTCAGTCGAATAGCTTGCAGAGGCGCCAAATTCAATAAATTTATGGGGGAGCAAGGAACTTTTTTTTCTAATGAATACAGAAAATGCTATTTTTCAAAATCTAGTGGTGGTGATTTTGTCTTTTTCGGTTCTTTTTCAATAAAAATAATGATAAATATATTTTTCAAAATCTAGAAGTACAACCAAATCTAGGAGGAAGGGTGAAATTGTCCCACCATTGTCCCCTGCCCCCCGAATTTATATCGCTAGTAACTTGAGAAATCTTGAGTTTCACTCCACTCAAAGCCTCGATGTTGCCCTAGAACAAAAAAAGAAGTAATGTTAAATTTGCAAATCTAAGAAGTTTTGAATTGTTCCAGGGTAAAATTTCTATAAGCTTCAGAATGCTTGTGGTTAGAAAGCACGATCTAGTTTTTCTTTTAAATCACTTAGAGTTTTAGCATAATTTTTCACTAGCCAACTTGCAATACCCCAACGGAAAGAAAATACATTTTGGGATCGTATCAAATAGTTTTTTTTTGCATCTCTTGTATTCTATTTAAGGAAAATTAAAACTTCATGGGAGGGAGTAACGAATGAATGTTTGAACAGATTGGGGAAAGAAGGAATGTTTACAGTTGTATCGGCCTCAGATGGTTTGGTCTTGCGAGAGTTATTAGCAGCAGTAGCATACATTTCTAAGGTATTTGACTCGATCGTATTTTCTTTTACACATCTGGGTGAGCCAAGCGCCCAATGTTGCAAAATAAATACATCACTTTTGCACAACAACGCAGAACTACATCAGGACTGGAGCTTCGAAAAGGATGAGGAATGATCTCCTCTGAGTTTTGGTTTCATGCGGATTCGTGTTGCAATGAGTTATTAGCAGCTGTAGTAAAGTTTTCAAAGGTTTTTGATTCTAACATTTCTTTTACAGATCTGGAAGAACCAAGTGTCCATCTTTATCAAAGAACTACGTCACTCATGCAAGCTAATTCTCGTAGTGTGCAATTACCTGAAGATCTTTGGGATAGTCTAATTTCCCAAAGCGAATCTGAAAACTTACAAGGTAAGAAAATAAAACTTTAGTCGAGTCTATTCAAATAATGCACATTCTCTTCTAAAACCTAATCACCCAAGAGAACCTTTCCAAGAATGAACAAGAGAAGCTAATTACACAATAGATGGAACATTTAAGCTCAACTATTTCTTGACACACTGATCCCTTATTTTTTTTTCAAACCATCCTCCTTCTCTCTATTTTTATATTGTAGATATATGGCGAACATTATGTGTATCAACTTATATTTTCGCAGAACAAAGAAATTAATTTTGTTCGGTAACCATCTGGGAATATACACACTCAGGTGCATTTGCATTTTGTTTGAAGGAGGAGGTGGGCTTAGTTTTCCAATTTTTTTTTTTAAGAATTTGGAAGCAATTTTAGAATTGATTAAGAAAATAAGAACAATGGTTAGTCCAGTAAACCAATTCTACTGCTACTACTACCACTAACAACTCACCACAGCACCAAGCCACCTAAGGCCAACACAGCTCTGCACGCTTTTCCTCCATCCCAACCAATTCAAAACCTCCCTCTTTACACCCTCCCAGGAAGTTCCCATTTCCTTTAAATCTTTCTTTATTTCCCCAGACGAGGACGACCTGCTTTCCGATTAGCCCTAGATGGTTGGTCGAAAAGTACAATTTTCGGTAATCTGCTATTCTTCATCCGCAGAACGTGGCCTAGCAATTTCAACCTCTCAATTCATTTTTCGTTTTTGTGGTAACCTAAGGATACGAAGCCAACAGCTAAGAAAGAGACTATTATGTGTCGGCCTCTCACAGCGGAAGGAAAAAGAGGGTTCTCTAGATGGTGCATAGGCAAAAACTGGGCTCACCTGTATAGACTATCTGATGTGAATCAGATGATAGAATTTTTCAACTCTGAAATGGCCAATGCCTACCATTCTTTTTTCAAGAGAAACTTGTAAAACGATCTTCTGCTGACAAACCATAGGTCACACCCGAGATCAAGAAACTTATTAGAAAGCGCAACAGATTGCACAAGTCAGGAAACCGAGAGCACTGGAAGAAAATGAGGAATATCGTTGTGAACGAATGTAAGAAAGCAGAAAAGGCCTATGGTGAAAAGCTATCCAAAATAATTAACTCAGACTCCCATACGTTTCATAAGACAATTCGAGAATTAACAAGCCCTCAACGCTCCACGACTTTCCACATAAGGACGGAAGAGGGAATGCACGTCACTGCAAATGATCTAAATGAGTGGTTCTCAGAAATTTGCAGATCTAACCCGAGAGCTGAAACAAGAACTTTTTGCCTCGATGTTGCTGAAATTCCAGTAATACTGCCTCTAGATGTCTTCAAGGTCCTAGAAAAAATTTCTACACGTAAGTCAACCCACCCGGCGGATCCGCCACCAACTCTGTTCAAAGAAATCCATTTACTTATCAGAACCCATTGCTTGTATCATTAACCAGTCCCTGATCACAAGAACGTTTCCAGAGCCACTGAAGGAGGCGGTAGTTATCTCTGTCCCAAAAGTCATGAGCCCCAAAGAACTGGGCGATCTGCGACCAATTTCTCTAACTCCATTATTATCAAAATCGTATGAAACTTTCTTAAACAAATGGCTACTACAAGGACTCAGCGAAATAATAGACCCCCAATAAAACGGCTTCCAACAGGGGTGTAGTACAAGCCACTACCTTTTAAAAATTTCTGAAACAATGGTAACTCACCTTGAAACTAATGAGGCATTTGTTGAATTTCTGCAGGCAGATGTCAGGAAGACTTTTGATACCTCTAGCCATGAGGAAATATTAGAATGCATGAAAAGTTGTCATCCTTTTTTAATCAAGATAGTTGAAAGTTTCCTATCTGAACGAAAACAGAAGACCAAATACAAAAGAGAGCTGTCAAATACGACGACCCTAACATATGGTATGCCTCAGGGAACTAAGCTAGGCCCTACCCTATTCTTGTTACTTTGCAACATGATAGCTACTTGGCACAAAGATCGCGCAAAGTTTGCAGACGACTTAACAATGATAGTGCTACAGAAGCAGAACGAAATCTTAGACCTGCAGGAAATGGTAACGAGACTGGAACGAGATTTTTCAGCAAAAAAACTCACGATAAATAAAACGAAATCAGAAATAATGAGGATTTTATTTTTAAAGCATAGGGTACCAGATTTACCTGAAGCGGGTATACCAATAGTTAAGAAAATGAGAATTCTGGGTATCATTTTTAACGATAGATTGACATGGGACGACCATATAAATCCTTTAATTTCCCATTTTATCCCTCTGCTAAGGTCTTTGGCAAAATTACGCCGGTTTAATCTAAGCAAAGATGCAATGCTTACTTACTACAAAACTCAGATGAGTCCAATTTTAGAATATGCATGCCCAGTTTGGCACGCTGGTCTCACAAAAGATCAAACCAACAAACTTGAGGGAATACAAAAGCGTGCATTGCGAGTGATTTTGGGGGATACGCTGTTACCTTACGAAGAATGTCCTGTTCTGTCAGGTCTAACAACGCTTGAAACAAGGAGGCACGAACATCTAATGGGCTTCGGACATGGCCTTCTCTCATTACAGAACCATCGCGATATCCTAACACCGAATAATGCACAAAACAAACACAACACACGGCACAGCAACAAGCTACAGCCATACAACCCCGGGGCAGCACAGCGATACAGGAAATCATTCCGACAATATTTCACCACTCATTTTAATTTATAGTTTTATATATTGCGATTATTTATTTTGATATTCCGCAATAAATTATTTGTCATTGTCATTGTCATTTAAATACGACTTGAACCATTCAAGCTTCGTACTTCGAATCCCAAGCGTGGACATCCTGTTTAACAAAACTTCGAAATCAACAGTGTCGAACGCTTTTCTTAAATCTACAAAAATTGTCATAGGAATAAGTCCTTCTTTGAGTGTACCATTTATAAGATTCATCATGTGATGTAATGCATCAGAGGTTGAGTGTCCTCTAAGGAATCCAAACTGGCTTTCAGAAAGCATACCGAGTCCCTCTAGGTAACTGAAGAGGCGTTTATGTGCAGTTTTTTCATATAGTGTTGATAAAATTGATAAAAGCAATATTGGTCTATAGTTCGTTCGGTCTTTTCTGCATTCTTCTTTGTGAAGGGGCATTACTTTTGATTGCTTGAGCTCACTAGGAAACTTTCCAGTTTCAAAAGACAAGTTAATGAAGAATAGAAGGCATGGAATGACATAATTCATTCTGCTTTTCACAGCTCTTAGGTTCAGACCGTCTGTCCCAGCTGCTTTAGATTTCAGATCTTAGACTATTTTCGTCAGTTCACTCTCATCCCACTTATGAATTTCAAATGTGTGTCTTTCGCCTTATCCAAAAGAAAATCACTTTTAGCTTGAACATCTCTCTTAATGTCACTTCCAATTTCTGAGAAAAACTTACCAAATTCATCCGCTATTAACTGACCATCGGATATTTCATGATCTTCGACCAGTAGATTCTTTCATTATAGCCCTAAAAAGCGGTATTGAACCATTTTTTTCGTACAGCCTACTGGTTGAAATGCGGTCTGTCACCCGGGTACCCAGAACATAACGTAGACAATATCTTTGGAAAACCTCTAGTAAATCTTCATCCACTTTTCGGAGCGCCCATGCTTCAGAGCCACATTTGACTTCTGCAAACACTGCACCTTCCAATATTCTAATCTTGGTTTGCAGACATATCTTCCTGTACTTCCAAAAACTTTTAGCTGTGAAAAAACACCCTGAGCCTTGGCTATACTACTTTTAACACCTTCACTGTTCCCACCGTCTTTACTAATAATACAACCAAAGCAAGTGAAGATGCCCACCTAATCATTCTTTTCGTAACCCAACGTCACCTTTTCATCGTCCCTTATTCCTAGCCTTAGAGACTTAGTCTTCTTAACATTAATTTTCAAACCTATTCTGGCACCCTGAACTCGCAAAACCTCTAAAAGTTCATTCATTTTGCTCACACTTTCATCTAGGAAATAAGCAAATCTCCCGAGCAGAAATGTCCCTTTTGAGAAGATGAAAAGGGGGGGGACCTCGAAATTTGTGCAAAGTACAACAACAAAGTACAAGCACATCATTGACTGTTATGCGTTAATTTTACTGGTATGCGGACTGTTTTTGCATACGGGTGTATAAATCTCAAATACAGCTACTAAGCATTGCTATTGTCATTAATATTTCAAATAAATAAAAGTAATACATGTAACTCTATAAAAACCTTTTTACACTTTATGTTACAGGTATCTAGCTTTGCGTTCTTTTTTCGTGAAGTAACATTTTTGAATACTATGGAAATATAGTTTTTATTTTAATAAAACATTAAAAACACAGAAATGTTAATATTTAAATTAGTTTTCATCCATAACTAATTTTTTTCATCTTTTCAGATACCACAGAAGGTTCAGCAGCATCAAGCTCATTGTCGAGAGACAGTCCTAAGCTCGGAAGACTTGATTCAATAAACTCAGAAAATAATGTCTCCAGTCAGTCCCACGTAAGGTCATTAAAAGTGAAATTCAATGGGTGCTACACCTTCCACGACGACCCAGGTGGAACCACCGAGGTAACTGAGACGTTACGTTCAGGCTTCAATAAATGCCCTAGTCTCTCACCGTTGAGAGTAAAGAGTTTATTGACAGCGGAAGAGAGGCATCAAGAAAAGCGAAAAAGAAACAATGAAGCAGCAAAAAAATCAAGAAAAAATAGAAGATACAGAGAATTAGCAATTATTGAACGCTTAGAATTGCTTGAAGAAGAAAATAGGCAACTTAAACTCAAGTTTGCAGAAGCGGAAAGGAGACTAGAAACTTCAGAGCACAACGACGAGAATTGACGAAAAACGACGAAAATTGACGATTATATTGTGATTTTAAAACAAAAGGCCGATATTAAACTGAATTTCATGAAATTGAAATAATATCCGCTTCATCTGAGAAGTTATTTTTTGAAAAGTTGTGCAAGCACCAGCCTTGAGATCAACCCATCTAATGGATATTTTACAATGGTGAAATAAATGTCAAATGGTGATTGGCGAAGGGTTTCCTCCTCATCCTTGGAAAAACTCTGAATATGAATTTGAAAACGAAAAGTTTGTACATAAAGAAGAAGTTTTCCCAAACAGATGCAAAGACACATTAAAACCTAAGGTGAATAGAACTTATCCTATAATATGTAGACCATATTTATTATAATCTGTTACGATTCAAGAATGCACCAAAACTGTTTCATTGAGTGAATGGACATATCGTTGTGGGATTGTGGAAGCCTGATTTGGAAGGTAATGGCACTTGCTAAATAAGAAAAAAACTAACAAACGGAAGATGAAGAAAGTTATAGAGTCAATAAAAAACATGAAGATGTTGGCTGTAAATATTTGTAGTATAGATATAGATAGAAAATATAGATAGAATCAAAGTTTGTAAAGGATTGTTATTTATTCTGGAATTCTAGTAGACACAACTTGTTTGGGATACAAAAAAGAAATATATCTTCAAAAAGTACTTGCAGAAATTTTATCTCCTGTAATCGTCAGTTATGACAGTTAATTTTCTTAAAATCACCCCCTAATTTCGCAAACCCCATTCCTCCCAAAATCTCTGTTACATGCATTGCACTACTTGGGGTGACAATAACTAATGATTTGAAGTGGGGCGTCCATGTTCAAATCGTCCTCAAATAAGCTTTCCCTTCGGTTTCCGTTCTAAAATTTTTGATTCTATTTTCTTGCCCGCCCCCCCATAAGGATCTTCTCCACCCTTATTGTTCTTTTAATCGGCGAATACTGGAGTTTGCTTGTCCAGTGTGGCATTTCGGTCTTTCTGCAGAGCTTATTTATAAGACTGAAAATGTCCAAAAACAAACACTTAGAATCATAAATGGTGAAGGGAAGGTTTCATATCATTATCTACTAGGTAAGTTCAAGCTCAACACTTTGGCCGAGAGAACGAACCTCCTGTTCCTTCGTTTCCGTACCAAAACCCTGTCTGTTCCACGATTAGACTCCGCCATCCTCGAATCCTACCTTCCTGCACGCAACAGACGATCCCGTATAAAACCCCAAAAAGTTCCCAAACTTACTCTCATCCCCACTAAACATGAAAGATACCGCAAGAGTTTTGTTTCGAGTTTTGTTGAGTTGTACAACTCAAGCCAGGAAAACCAGTCACTAGTTTTATTACTATTTATTTATTTTTTCTTTTTGACTTTTTAACTAAGCTTTGACTCATCTTTTTTTTTTTTGTATTTCGTTTGGATTATGTTTGACGTGAAGGTAAAATTTTTTCGATATGACATACATATATATATATATATATATATATATATATATATATATATATATATATATATATATATGTATATATATATATATATATATATATATATATATATATATATATATATATATATATATATATATATAACTTATACTTATTGATATACACGACAGCCTGTCGATGGATTATTCTTTATGGTTGATTGTATATGGCATGCTGTTTGACCTATGTGATTGTATGGATGAGTAGGGTTAAGACCTCATTCAAGTGCTGATCTATATTGATCACTAATGTAGGAAAATAGTCTTCCTTTTCTCCTTCTGTCTTCTTTTTTTTCTTTTTTCTTAATGTGTTTGTTCTGTTGCATTGGTGATTTCTCTTTTCATTATATATATATATATATATATATATATATATATATATATATATATATATATATATATATATATATATATATATATATATATATATATATATATATATATATATATATACTGGTGCTGTTTGTGACGTAAAATTAAAATTCGACAACCATGCTATGAAAGAAATTTTTAAATTAAATTCTATTCTATAAACGAAAGTCGGTTCTTCGGTATCCAGGTCGTGGATCTTGTGCTCTAATATTAGGGCAGCAATTTGATAATTTCGGCACTTAACAAATTTAGAAATGTCAAAAATTGAGGATACTGGTTGCTAATTTTAGTGCTCAGGAAAACTAATGAGGTAATGTAGGCAGTATGATAGTTCCTCCATGTGAACAGGAAAGAAAATGGATCAAATTTTTGTTGGTTTACTAAATCCACCCTCACCCGTGTGGGGTAAAATTCGATATTAACAGAAATTGGGCAGGCAAAATAGGGAGGCTTGAAGCCTCATATAGTACATGCTTAGGCACAAAATTTTCTTGAAATTATTTCAGTTTAGTGTAGGAGGTAGGAGGTGTAGGAGGAACCCCTTGATCCTTAGCTTCTCTATCTTAGATAAGCATATTTAGATATATGCTTTCCGTTCACTAACTTAGCAATAATCTGACCACTACCTTATCTACAGGAAGATGAAATTGTGCCATCTTTTTTTCTATATTCTTTGGGTACCGGACTGAGCAAGCTGCATTCTGGCCTGGGTGTCGATGACCCGACTGCAGTAAGGACCCGGTTTGACAGGGACTTAGCTTCATAGATTTTCGTGAAAGTTTGCGTAATCAAGGTTTTTCCCCGTATCTTAGACGAAGCATAAATCACTTAGTAATTCAATAAATTGAGGTTTTGAACGGTCTAGCTGTTCCTCAGGAGCCCACAGAATGCATTCAAACTCATATTTAGAAATATTTAGGTGTGATTTTAGATTCGATCGAAGTATCCAAAAGAGCCAATGGTTTGTCAGGTGTTAGAGAATCTGACATATGTCTTTCAGGAGTTGAAAATAATTCCTTGACTTGCATAGTGCATCCAGAATGAGAGACTGCACTCTTAAAACTCTCTGATCCATCAATAATAATTGCTGAAATATTCATTTTAACGTTCAAAGGGGGGATACATAGCACCAACTATAGCTTTTAGTTTGCAACTTGGTATTCGAAATCACCTCTCACAAATATTAAGAAATAGTAATGGTTGCAAGACATAATCAACCACTTAGGACTTGAAACCTCTCCCACTCCTAAATACCGATGATGGCTGCACTGTCATCTTTTCATACCTGAGGTCCTTTGATGCACAGCTCTCCTTCAAGATCAGCAGGAAGTGAAGCTCCCGTTTCCAGGTCAAGTATTTTCACTGCTGTTCGACTTATTGGTTTTCCACATGAGCCAATCTGGGACCCTTTCAGTGGAGAAACATGTGAAATCGGAGAGGTCTCTGTTAGTCCATATCCTAAGGAGAAAATCCATTTCATTCGTTATTTTACATATACGAAATATCCCAGTTTTCATATTCAATTTGAAGAAAGAATATGAAAGAACGACCAATAGGCTAGACTTGACTCAACAACCGAAACTTTTCAATCACAATGTTTCAGGTTTTCAACCTCACATTTGGTTGGAAAATATCCTAATAGAAAACATAAAAATACAAATTAAATGCCTGGGTTATTTTCCCCTGTGTTTATGCAACCCACAAAGTTATGAAAATAACTATGCATACCTATGCATATAACTAACCCATATAGTTATGATGCAACACATGCAACACAGAAACACAGCTCCATACTGCCAGCATAGAGCTGAGTCTTTGTTGAATGGTCTTTTACCAATTTATTGTTTGAATTGGTATCACTTATTGATTAAATTATGTTAAAACGTAAAATTTTCGCGCTATTTCACCATATATATAACCATATTCAAGCCAAACTAGGCCTACCATCAAGATTCTACTTGAATATCTAAAGTAGTGCAACTGTAAATTTGATCGAGACATCAGCTTTCGCTTTCTGCTTTCTGCTGAATAAACAAACTAAATCGTTCAAGGTAAACAGGTGAGATTTTCAAAACAGTCTTGAAGCCATGGGGCTTGCTTTTATTGAAAGCGAAAAATTTGTATTGTGTAAAAGTTAAATGTTCGCGCTGACATTCTTAGCGAGCGCAGCAAGTACAGGAGTTGACAGGTATAAAATTCAGATGCGAGTCAAGCCAGATCTTTCCCTATGTTTAAATGCACATTAGCTAAAACGCCACTTCATGGGCCTTTTAATTAGATTAAAAACCCAATTTTCTGGCCTTCAGTCCCCCTCCTGCTCGCTTCGTGTGCTACAGAAGGAAGCTAGGACAGTTGACCCTAAAAATGGCTTCTTTTGTTGGGGTGGGGGATACTAGTAGCCCGAGCGTTTGCTAAAGGCTTTATTGTCCTTATCAGCTTCTTTGAGACTTTCTAAACTAAAAGCAGCCTAAAATGACAAGAAAAAAAACTTACATAAATAATTCATACACAATAAAACAACATAATATTATGATCCGGAAGCGAAAAAAAAACAATAAAAAAATATTGTCAATATTGATTCCATCAATCTCAATCTGTTTCAAAGGTGTACCTACCAAGAAACCCCACACACAGCTCGGTTTTAAATTGATCAATAGGCAATTTTTTGGTACTTGGGATAAGCTTATTCCACAGCTTAGCCCCTCTATAAATAACTGAAAAAGCAGTCCTACTTCAAACTAGGCGAGGAAACTAGATCGAGTGATATAAATCACTCCATCAAACAGTTCGTGGTAACGAACTGTAGTAAGGAGCGATCCTGCTCAATAGTGAACAAAACTCTAAAAAATGAAATTTTGATATCAATAGTTGCATCAAAAGAATTGCATTTTAATGCTGATTTTAAATATATAAGTTTAATCAGGTTTAGTCTTACCCATCAAAAGTTACAAGCCTGAGAAAATTTGCCTTATTTTAGAAAACAGAGGAAAACAACCTCTAAAATTCATAGAATCTTAACAAAAATCCCACCATCAGATTCAACGTATCAGAGAACGCTATTGTAGACGTTTCAAGCTCCTATCAACAAAAATGTGGAATTTTGTATTTTTTGCCAGAAGGCAGATCACGTATGCGTGTTTATTTGTTTTTTGTTGTTTTTTCCCAGGGATGATCGTATCGACCCAGTGGTCCTAGAATCTTGCGAGAGGGCTAATTCTAACGTAAATTGAAAGTTCTAGTGCCCTTTTTAAGTGAACCGAAAGATTGGAGGGCAACTAGGCCCCCTGCCACGCTAACTATTTTCCCAAAGTCACCAGATCAAAACTCTGAGATAGCCATTTTATTTAGCGTAGTCAAAAAACCTTATAACTATGTCTTTGGGGACCACTTACTCCCCCACAGTCCCCGTGGGAGGGGCCACAAGTTACAAACTTTGACCGGTGCTTACATATAGTAATGGTTATTTGGAAGTGTAGAGACGTTTTCAGGGGGATTCTTACGTTGGGGGGGGGGGGAGCTGAGAAGAGGGGTATATGTTGGGGGAATTTTCCTTGGAGGAATTTGTCATGGGGGAAGAAAATTTTCATGAAGGGAGCGCAGGATTTTCTAACATTATTAAAAAAAAAAAACAATGAAAAAATAAACTTATTGATGAGAGATGCTTCCTCATCAACGCCCCGCTCTTTACGCTGAAGTTTTCTACTGTTTTAAAAAGTAGAGTTAAGAGAAACAGTCAAACTTTAGCGTAAAGAGCGGGGCGTTGATGAGGAAGCAACCCCTTTCATGTACGAAGTAATTTCTGTTCATTTTAAGTTTTAATGTCGCTCCTTACTTTCCGTTAAAAAAACTAGTGTTTTTATTTAATCAAATTCAAGGGATCAGAGAACGCTACTGTAGAGGTTTCGAGCTCCCTTTTGAAAAGTTGAATTTTTCTATTTTTCACCAGAAGAAAGATCATAGTGTGTTAGTTTGTCTGTTTTTTTCCCAGGATGGCCGTATTGCACCCATGGTCCTAGAAGATCGAGAGAGGAATTAACCATGGAAATTAAAAGCTAAGCCTAAGTGATCAAACAGAATGTCAAACAGTGGTCAAACAGAATGACCAAAAAGTGTCGTGGAAGGAACATTCCTTCCACGACGCTTTTTCCCCAACGCCATCTGATAAAATTTTAGAACGGCTATTTTGTTAGATGCTGCTGAAACGTCCGATTATTATTCTCTCGGTATGCCCACTTACTATGTCCTAACTAAGCCCACAGCCTTTAGGGAAAGGGTATTAAGTTATGAGATTTGTCCATTATTTATATGTAACATTTGTTATTGGGGTGATAACATAATTTTTCCTGGGGGGATGGGGGTTGTGGAGGGGGTATTTCTGCAGATAGGGATATTTCTGGAGTTGAACTTCCCAACACAATTTCAATGCAAAATCCTCTTTATGTGTCGTATTTTCTCTTTGGCGACTTAATTTTTCATGTGGACATGTTCCTGAGAAATTATTCGGGGGAAATTTTCTGCAGAGCTGGAATTCGTCATGGGAATTTCTCCAATGGGAGGGGGTATTTTTCTCGGGAGAAATGTTCCATGGGTAAATTCTTTGTTAGAGGCTTTTCATTGGGAGGAGGAGGGTTTTGGCAGTATTTGAAAAATCAGAGGTAAAATATAAACAATTCTTTTTTCAATGAATTTATTCTAGGCAGAATTTACTAGATAGGGCTGTCTAGTGTATATTTTCAGTGGGAAATTTTCAGGGAGGATGGAATTATCAGACAGGATTTTATGTGAAAGGAATTTACTATTGAGCAAATTTTCATGAGGAGGGTGTATTTTATCATAGAGGGGAGGTGGAATTCCCGGCATTAACTGAAAAGTGATCAAAATAACAAAAAAAAAAATTCAACTGAAAATAAGGAGCAATATTAAAGCTCAAAACGAGCAGTGTTTTGGTTTTGGTGGTGGTTTCAGCAATTGATCATATTTTGCTTGGAGGAGGGGGTTTCTGGCACGAGTTGAAACACGATCAAATATTACTTAAATAACAAATCTTTTTTTCAAAATGAAGTCAACTATAAAGAATTTTCAGGGTGGCATTACCCGCAGGATATATTCTAAGGGTATTTTCAGCGAGAATGGAACTGTCAGGGAGGATTTTATATGGAGGAGCTTACCATGGTGGAATTAAAAGTACATACCTTCCAGGGAATTTTCTGAGCATCCTTATAATACCTCAACCCACTTTTCCACCTCTTATGGTAGACATGGACATGTAATCTTTTATACTACATAGATAAAGATTATCACAAAAAGAGAGATCTCTAGTACTAATTATTAAAGCTGCCGACAAAAAAAATAAATAAAACATCCAAGAAAATAAGAATTTGATTACTAATCCCTCTTTCCCAGGATTCAAGTCTAAAAGTATTTAAGCAAAGTAATAATTTCTTAGGTTGTACGAAAAATGTGGTTCAATCCCGCTTTCTAGGGCTATAATGAAAGAAAAGTTGAGATGGCTAGGCCACGTTCTAAGGATGAAGGATGACAGATTGCCGAAGATTGTCCTTTTTGGCCGAACGTCTGGTGCTACACGGAAAGCAGGTCGTCCTTGTCTGGGTTGGGAGGATGTCATAAATAAAGATTTAAAGGAAATGGGAACTTCCTGGGAGGGTGTAAAGAGGGAGCCCTTGAATAAATTAGGTTGAAGGAGGAGCGTGTGTAGCTGTGTTGGCGTCATGCTGCTTGGTGCTGCAGTGAGTTATTATTATTATTATTATTATTATTAGTATTAGTAGTAGTAATAATTTCTTAGTACTTTTAGAGAAGCTTCTTATTGTAATTAAACAGCCCTTGTGTGCCAGTTTGATCCTTTCAGTTGCTATCCGCCATTCATAGTGAAGACACCTAAACTCGTTTAACCAGTGTTATAATTTGTTCGTGTCATACCGGATGCAGGAAATTGAGTGGATTACCTTGCTGTAAACCTAATTTGGATAATAACTGGCGCTGTTTGAAGCTGGGGGGTCGTAAAAAAGCCCACCTTACGTGTAAGTCTTTGTCTCATGTTAATTAGAGTTACTAATTTCTTGCAATCAATGCGAACGGATGTCAATGCTTGTAACGACCTGTGCGGCTTTTTACCAAGTTTTCGTTAGTGAAAAAGATTTATCTTTTTTGGACTATTTGATTAGGAACTGCGCGTGAAGTGCACTGTTGAGTACCGTGCAGATTTGAAGGTGGGCTGTCCTCACAAAGGTTGGATTGATATTCACTCGGCTGCACTAGTGAGGCTTGGCCCTCACTTAGTAAATGGCATTTTGTGATTCTTCAACATCAATGGTTTATTTTGGTAGTGAAAGAAATGTACATGTGTTATAGTGAAAAAAAATTACAAATATAAATGTAAAACTTAAATACATTTGGGAAACATCTTTAAATGAATCCCAGAATGAGTTTACTTAAACTACCGAGGACAGTTAAAATAAAATCTGATTGTTTGGATTGACTAAGAAGAAACTTACACAACCACGCACATCTTCAAAAACTAAACAAATCAGGATTTCCGTTTCCAATCAAAAATACCTTCCATTTTTACACACATGTAAACAGTGCCAAATTTAACTGATAAACTTTTATTATTTACCGCCACAGTTCGTGACAACTGACCACACTGACAAAAATGTGGCGCCGCCCTAAAAATTTTATAATTCTCAAAAAATCAGGATTGGGAATGAATAAACCTAAAATGGCTCTAGGGGTCTAAGCTTATTTTCATTTTGATGTTGTTGGTGCGGTAAAGAACTAATGAACAACAAAAGCTCGTGACAAACCTTCTTGAAGAAACAGAGAAGAACTGTTGATTCTCTCCAGTAGCTTATTGGCAATTGATGGACCAAGAGGAGCAGCACCTGACATTACCGTGTGAAGCCTCTGAAACATTTTTCTATCCAAGTTTGAGGAATTTGCAAGGAAACTGATAAGGGGTGGAACCAGTTGGAGTACTGTGGGCTGTAAGGAATATTATGTTGTTTGTATATCAATTTGTTTATTTCAACTAAACATTCATTATAAATTACTCCGAATATTACAAAGTACGCCAGGAAGCACAACAGTTTGTGAGGGCTGTATAAACAAAGAAAAAGACGAAAACAAAGAGAGTGATACAAAAAACCTAAAACGACAGGTAAAAATACCAGCAGATTAAAGATCAAGAATTTTAATTAGTAAAGACACCAGTCTTTTGAGTTATTTTTAGAAAACTAAAAAAATAATTGATTCAAAAGATTGATCAAAACCTTGTTGGGTACCCACGATACACATCCTTATTCAGGTGTGTTTTACGTGCTGTAACTTCATAAGATTCCTTTCAACATTTTGCCCACAATTTCCACTTAATATTGCGATATAGGAAGCCATGAATAATAACCGTGGTCAAGTATGGCTTAGAAACATGGTACTTCAAAAGGTCGAGGAAGATGTGCTAAATGCCTTCCAGACAAACTGTCTAAAGAAGTTTCTTAGTATTCGTTTGGCGGATCACCTCAAACGATAAGCAGCAAGGAAAAAATAATTGGATCCCACTTTCTTAGGCCATTTCGAAAGAAAGGTCAAGATGGCTAGGTTAAATTTCACAGAAGAGGGATGAGTACAGAAGAAGTTGGGCAAAAATTGTTCTTTTTGACCATCCATCTGGAGCAAAACAAAAAGCATTTTGTCCTCAAATGGAGCAAGATAAAGTCATAAAAGGAATTTGACGAAAACTGGGACTTAATGGGAAGGACTAGAGAGTAATTAGTGTGATTTTGAACAGACTAGGATGGAGGAAGAATTTCGCAGGGCAAGAATCAAGGAGTGGTAGCAGCAGTAGTAGTAGTATTTTGTGCTAGAATCACTACAAGGATTCCTGTTTCTCATTTAATACTCTACTTCTTTCAAACATAGTAATCAAGCATCAAAAGAAAACGATTGATGTTTTCTTTTTTCGATTTTTCTTTAATCTTCCATTCTCCTCAGTATGGTTCGTCAGAGGTAGCCAATAATAGTCCGGTAGTCGTTTTGAAAAAATTCAAAAATTTCCACTTAACTATATTTAATTGAGGGGTATGTGGTTTGTAATTCACATCATAATTGATGTGTATGGTGTTTTTCTTTCTTTTTTCCTTTTCTTATTAGTCTCCGTTACACTATTGGTGCATTCCATTTCGTAGAGAGCTGATGTAAATTGGATTAAATATCAACTGAACCCTCATGTAATTGAACGCCGTGCAACTGAACTCCGTGCAACTAAAACCTCATGCAACTCGACGCTCGTGCAACTGATCCCTCGTGAGACTCAACAACTGTTTAACTAATCCCTAGTGCAACTGAACCCCCGTACAACTTAAACCTTGTCTCAACGAACCCTGTTCAACTAAACATCTTGCAACTGAACGTTCAACTCAACCCCCTTCAACTTAACCCTCATGTTGCTTAGCCCAGTGCAACTGAACCATGGTTTGAAGAAAAACGTGTCGTTGATGCTGACTCAGAAACGATGGCTTTTATTTAAATTCATCTTAAAAGTAAAAGTTTATTGTAGAAACAAAATCATGGGAATTTTTAAAAAGAACTGGAACACTGAAAAGTCTTCTTTTTCTATTTTATTTCTCCAGTGCTAGTAAGGCATTAGAACATCGTAAATAGGTGTTTAAGATCATTTGAAAGCTAATATTTATATTTAAGTCTTTTTTGTAGTTTCTTTATGACAACACCATCATAAAATGCCATATGGCACCAAAATACACTTTTATTTTATATCTGGAGTGTAAAAGCTTGAAACCATTAAAGATCTACCACCGAAACTCAATGATTAACTAAGTCTCCTCCTAAATACTCCTCGTCCTAGTCACCTTTGAAAGTGTTGAAAATGCTACCAAGTGAAAAAATTCGTTCAAATACAAAGCTGATTCGATAATGATAGATGATATTTTTTGTCATTTCAACACTAAAATTAACTAGACCTCCGTTGCCTGTGCAACGGGAAGTGTTGCAGCAACTGTGCCCTGTTCCTTAGGGAACAGGGCACATTTTGTTAGGAACATCTTGAAGCATCTTTGATATGGTTTTATTTCGAGCTCCTACTAAACTGAGTTTGGTAAAATGTTTAGCTGGTCCAGAAATAAACGAGAATAAAAATAAAATAGACATCAAAATCGAAAATTTAAGAAAATTTCAAAAAATCGGAACGAGATTGACTTTTCCGGAATTATTTCCGGGAAATCTGTAAGAGCTACGGAATTTCATGCTTCAGTTCTCGAAAACATCAATAAAAGTTCTATATGAGTTCATAATTATTTTATCTCTAAAACGTTTACTTCCGAAACCAGGGCCGTCTTAACTTGACGCCAATTCGAAGTATTATGTTTCGAGACGCACATTTGGGAATTATTTCCGGGAAATCTGAAAGAGATACGGAAATAACGTCTTATAGTTTTCTGCTTAACTTTTGATGGTCTAAGCTAGGAAAATATAAAACAAACCAAATTCACCAAAAAATTTAAATTGCCCCGAGGGCATGACAAAACTTCCAAATAGAAAAACCCAAAGAAGGAATTTTATTTCGGAGAAACTATTGTAAGCTCCAGTTGTTAGGAGATCGAGATCTGTCGAACAGCGTTGGAAAAAAAATTCTAGCTGGTCCAGAACAGAACTTACCTCTAGAACGTCGAAACTTCGGAAATTATTTCTTAGAGAACGAAGCAACTTGGTATATAGAACACTTCACTTCTTCTTGCATACTTTTCATAGCACTACTCGATAAAAATATAAGAAACATCAAAATCGAAAATTTGAGAAAATTCCAAAAAAATCGGAACGAGATGGACTTTTCCGGAATTATTTCCGGGAAATCTGTAAGAGCTACGGAATTTTGTGCTCCGGTTCTCGAAGAGACAAATGAAAGTTCCACATGAGTTCAGCATAACTGTATTTCTAACAAGTTTATTTCCGAAGCTAGGTTCGTCTTAACTTGACGCCAAACATCGAACGCAGAGTTTCTAAGAAAAAAACGGTTTTATTTTTTTTATGGAAAACTGTTAGAAATTTTAGGAACTTCTCTGGAACTCTTTTACTCTGTTTCACGTTTCCCTTCCCTCTGAAAAATCTCAAATTTTTAACTCTTACCACTTCGGAGCTACAGGTCGCTGATCACGGTGAAAAAAAAAAAAAAAAAAAAAAAAAAACTACGAAAGCAGTAGTGTTGCTCCGCAACACAATTACAAAACAAATTTTGGCAATTGTGGAAAAATTCTTGACATCCGTACGTGTCTTCTTTATCTTTACTATTTCTTCAGCACTAGCGGGTCCCTGGAATAACGTACGGCACTGAAATTGGTAACCAAATAAGATTCTCGGAATTAGTGTTTTATTTTTCCCTACCCCATGGAAGCCGGGGTCATTTCCTGCTTGACGTTACGCGGAATTACCCAAACAACATATTTTAGAGTGATCAATTGCCTCTTGCCAATCCTTACCCAAGTACAAATTGAAAATCTAAGTTATCAATAAAACCAAAAAACAATTTATCGAGCCATGATTTTGGTGTTAAACCCATTCCTGAAATGTTACATTTTCTTAGGCTAATATATTTTATTGAACTAATTAAAAATTTATGAAATAGCATGTTTCGAGTCGGTATAAAAGTAAATCAAGTTCACAAATCTATTGAAAAACAAATATTGTGTTTCACAGATTTAGTTTCTATTTACTGATGACAACCTTTACGTAGAGTTTGCTACCATGAACCCTTCATTCAGTGTATACCCTAATTTGAAGGAGGATACCCCCTCCCCCTTCTTAGGTACTTCTGTTACATTTAAGTTTATTTTCTGTTTCCAACAAGCTGAGAACTGGACTATCAGATTTTTTTTTCAGGATCTCAATTCTTACATTTCTTAGGGGTTGGGGGTACTCTTGACAAATATGCTTTCCAGAGCCTCAAACCGCATCCATCTCTCCTGCTTCTGTTCAGCTAAACACATAAACACAATCTATTATTATATTAATATAATTCCGTATATTAGAGTTTTTGTTGTTGTTGGCACAGGTTACTCTTTGCTTACAGTTCGTTACGATGAAGTGTTTGATAAATATGCATAGTTTGAATAGACATTAAAAGCCGGCTCGTTTCACACGTATTTTTTTTTCCTTAAACATCTGCATTTATTGGCATGGGTTTTTAATTTTTTTTAATAAGTTATTTAAATAATTTCATAGACCACTCTAAATTCCATTGCAAAATTTGATAAATAAAAATAAATGTGAGAAAAACGGGTATTTACATTTAAATAAAGAAGTGGATAAAAAAACTCTAAATAATAAAAAATTCGAATATTTTGATTCCACATCCGAGAGCCTTTATCAGCAGAAAAAAAAATCTAAATTATAAGCTGTAGCACAATCTTCTTCTCAAGAAGCTAGATATTTAATGTTAGCCTGACGACATAGGAAGTTTATAATTTTCACTTTATCAGTTGATTCCTTTAGGTTGGATTATATAAAAGCTTCTCCACAACAATCCAAGGAAGAAGAAGATGTAAAAATTACGGTACAAAATTCTTTTTATTTTAAATACTTCTTTTTTCGACCAATTTTATATCCAGATACCGTATTCTTTCGCCCATGTGAAATCTAAATTGCCTCTGGTTATAATTTTACCAATATCTAAAGTATACTTAATGCAAATTATTTGTCTAGAGCTTAACCGAAAGAAGATGGAATCTCAATCTTAAACTGTTGGAAAACAAAATTTCAGTCAAAGGTTTAAAAATATTTCTTGTAAAGATATGATGGCAATTCTTAGAATGTGTGAACAGCCTCATTATTCTTACCTTTACTGAAGCCAAAGTCCTTAAAAACAGGTCAGGATCGAATCTTGGGAGAATAGTAATATGTGCACCATACCACAGGCCAGATAAAAGTGTAACAACAAGGCCATAAATGTGAAAGTAGGGCAAGATTGACACATATTTCTCTTGGTAATCGTTACATGCAGCTTGAATACGAGTAGTACCAGGGACATGGTACTGACACAAATTATTAACAACATTACCATGACTTAATATCACGCCTTTGGGTAAACCTGTTGTACCACTTGAGTATGGAAGAATTAGTGGATCATTATCCAGGTCAACCTATAAAGTAAAGAATTCATTGTTATTAAATTGTTTTATAAATAATGAAGCCAAAGTTCATTCACAACAATGATAACCTACTCAAAGAAACTGAGAAAACACACTTGCATATACCTTCTCCACTGAATTGTGTATAAAGCGGTCATTCGTATCCACTCCCATTTCAAAAATATCTCCTCTCCCCTCCGCCTAGTAGCTGAACCATATTTTTTTGATATCCAAAAAAACTGTTTGTTCTCAATTTGAGTCTTGAGCTTATAGATTTTTTTTTGGCCTGGTGGCCAACAGCTGACGCGTAGAGTTCTCCACTCAATAGTTGAAGAAAAACTGTTTTTTGAAGTAAATTATGAAATTAAAGTTATTAGAATGGTTTCGAAAATAGTGCGTTATAATGTAGTTTTATTCAGTTAATAGAAGGACCTTGGTAAAGGTCCTATTCTTGTTTGATATACCAGACAAATACATTGTATATGGACAGGAACGACATTGCTGCAGTCAGGGCCAGATTTTGCCATCCTGGTTTTGCGAGATTTTCAGGGAAATCCCTGGAAATTTGGGGATAGTGGAAACACTGAGCATAACGCAACTGATGGTCGAAAAGTAATGACAGAGAAAGATAATACCCGACTCTCAGCTGCCAATCTTGGGAGACATCTGACAGTTAATGTCACTAAGAGAATTCCTAAGAGAATTCTAATATCACTTCTCAGTGGATAGGAAGCGTGGCGGCAGAATTCACCTGGTACTATGACGATAAATCATATCAAAGTCCATTTTTTGTAAAGAAAAAGTCATTCAATGATAATTTATTGTGAGCCCCTAGAACTGAGCACCCCTAGACCCAGGCGTAGTGGGCTTATTGACGAATACTGGCCTGGTTGTGGTTGATGTAGGAAATGAGGATAGTAGCTAGTTCCATACTGACTCAAGAGTTTCGTAGGCTTTTGTTCTATCCCCGTCTGTATGGATAGGTTGAAAATATTTCTTCCCGAGGAACACAGCTATAGACGAGTATGGAATCAGGTGGAAAAGTGAAAATCTTTTACATTTAGATGACACTGATGATTTGAGTGTCCTAGAAATAAACGATGGTTGCGGAGGTTTTGAGAGTTCAGGGTACGAGATAGGTTTTGAAAACTAAGTTTAAGAATACCAAGTCACAGAGACTAGGAACAATTGAAGGTGAAGAGGTGACTTTAGGTAACGAGAAGATCGATCAAGTGGATAGCTTTACTTACCTGGGTAGTAATATTAGTAAAAGTGGCGGATGCAGTGAACATGTTAAAAGTAGCATAGTGAAGGCCCAAGATGGTTTTTCACGGTTGAAAGAAGTTTATAACAATAGAAAGATAAGGTTTCGAACCACGATTAGAATATTGGCAATTACAGTCACACAGTGGTGAAGTATAATTAGGTTTTCCAGAGGAATTATCCATGGTTTGTTCTGTGTACCCGTCTCACTGACCGTATTTCAAAAAGAGAATTGTACAAAAACGTGGTTGTTCTGCTCTCTAGGGCTATAATGAAAGAATTGTTGAGACAGCTAGGACACCCATGGGTACAGGGAATTGGAGGCAGGGGGGACAGCTGCGCCTTACAAGAACTTCATATTTACACTAGATATTAACGAGAACCTTTTGTATGTTTGAATTTTCACTGGTATATGGTTGCAAAAGCTGGAAATAAACAGAAATTTCTAAATATTGTTTCCGATATCGATATTTACGCTTCGATATTCAACATTGATAATTAGTCCAATATATAGATAGGAGACAGACCCACGATCGTCAAGTTTTAACTTCTTTAATTCTTGAGGAATTGATTTCAAGCGATAACAAGTTGCTGAGTATGCCAAAGCAATGGTAACTCATTTGATACTATCCTTCGAAAACACAATTAGAAATGCTCCACCATTTTCTCACCTGGATGCCACCATGATGCACTTTTCCACCGTGATCCAAGTGGTCAAAAGTGCCATTCCGGTACTGGTTTGGCTGTTTCTGGATTACGTTCGACCAAATGACGAAAAAAACAGAAAAGTGGCCAGGTAAACATTAAAAATTGTATTTCGGCCATAAAAATATGAAACAATATGGTCAGTATAAAAAACTATATAATAAACTTAGTATGGCTTACAAAAAACTATGGAATATTAATTTCAAATTATAGATTGACTTATCAATACCAAAAGTAAGCCGTTCCACTATTATTGATGTTTTATCTGTCAGTGGCTGCAGTTTCGTTTAACTTCTATCTTTAAGATACTATCTGTCTCGTCTGTTAGCACAAAGTCTCTTACTCAAGTCTCCTTCAGAAAGCGGACCATGAGTTCCGCTCAGTAGCAACAAAAAGTTGCTACTTTTTTGAGAATGATAATATAGTGAACAGGATTCCCTTTCTTGCTCTTCAGCTCAACCCGAATGTAATCACCAGCCTTGAGCCTTGACAGAACCTGAGCTACGTCAGTTTCAGGGCCAATGTTAAAGGAGTCAAAATGTTGCTAAGGACTTGCACCGGGCATAGAAACTTTTCTGATAAGTTCTTCATTAGATGTGGTAATCATTCTATCTTAGACATATGACGAGAGGAACATACTACCCCCTATCATCAAGTCGTTGCTTAGGGCATAGTCAATTAAGAGTGCACTGTTTTCGTTTACGTTTCCTATGCTGGGGTGGCCCCGAACTTCAGGGCAGTACTGACGATCAGCACCGACTTAAGCATTTAGGCTGCTAACAACACAGCAACAACACAGAGCACATCGTGCATGGGAACGTCTTTGGTTTTTCCTCATTATCAGCTTCGTTGGCCGGAGCATAGCAGTTATCTGGTACTTTTATACTTTTAGTGACGGCATAAGTATATGCAAGTTTACGTGCTTCTAGGGGAGTACAGTCGAAATGCATATCAGCTACCGTTTTCATGTAAGTTTTAAGACCTTTTTCTTGTTCCTCTATAAATATTTATCATGTGCTGTAACAGGGTGTAAAGAGACTCAGGTCCAGACCTTGTAGGGGGATATTCAGCGTCTCAACTTTTTTCATTTAGTCTTGCAGCGTTCCTCTAGGGACATCCATGGCTCTTCCAGAGAATCCGACTGACTTTTTGTCGATTGAGGCAGAACAAACTGTTGTATTCTTTTCTTCTGGATCCCAGTCGCCTTTCTTTATTTTCTCATCTGTTTTATATTTAAGCAGTTTATCTTTAATAGAATTTAGCAGAAAAAAAATAGAATTTCAATTCACCTACTGGCCTGACAGGGCTAAACAACGCCAAAGTTAGTCACGTTTTGGGTTTTGAGCTTGCCTTTAACCTTAAAATGTACTGCATAGTTAGTAAGAACATGATGTGTTATATTTTTTTTTAGGTTTCTTAACAGAACACTAGAGAAAATACTTTGCATCCAGGGGCGTAGCTACAATATTTTTATCGGGGGGAGGGGGCAAGATAGGGTGTTCTTGAAGTAGGTGCTATTCAAGCGGTAGGGAGGAAAAGTAACTATTGAAACAACACGCTTCTTGATAAATTTTAAAACATTACGCAATAAAGGCCGTATCCAGAGGGCTAGGGGGTTTGACCCCTCCCACAACCGAAATGTTTGTCCGACTCGTAAAAATCGTAAAAAAATGAATATCAACAAATGTTTGGTGCTCTTTAAAATTTTTATTATTATTAATAATAATATTATAATATTACTTACTGAAAAAATACTTATTATTTTTTATTAAATTGATTTGTTTGGGGGTCCGCCTATTTGCATTAGTAAATAGCATTCATATCAGCGGGCAAATTATGGCCAAAAAAAAATTATAGGCAGCGCAATAGCGCTATCTAAGTCAAGATACAAGATAAGTAAAAGTATTTCCACAGATTGTGTACCAATATATTGTGGCATGTTCCCACATTTAAATAGCGACTGTATCTCAAATTTGGAAGTATTCAAAAACTAAAGTTAGAATAATTAACTAATCCGTTGAGCATCGTTTGACAAAGGATACCCAGAAATTCTTAGCATTTCTCCGCATCACTGCGGCATAAACCTTAAATTAATTAAAAATTGCTAGGGATGCCGATTGGAAGAGAAAATAGACTCTTAGAGATTGAAAATTAGCTTCCCCTTTATATCTTTGTTTAAAAAAATGAAATTTATAAAAATTGCACAAAAAAGTACTGCTTGTTCGTGCACACAAATTTCTAAATTGTCAGAAAAATGTACACCTTTTGTTTCAATTTATAGCAGACATATCGTACAACATATTGTACAATCCTACGATATTTCAATCGTACGATTTTGTACGAGACATATCGTACAACATGCATATCGCACAACATATCGTACAATCGTACGAAATTTCAATCGTACGATGTTGTACGAGACATATCGTACAATATGCATATCGTACAACTTATCGTACAATCGATCGATATTTCAATCGTACGATGTTGTACGAGACATATCGTACAACATATCGTACAACATGCATATCGTCATCGTACCGATATTTCAATCGTACAATCGTACGATGTTGTACGAGACATATCGTACAACATGCATATCGTACAACATATCGTACAATCGTACGATATTTCAATCGTACAATCGTACGATGTTGTACGAGACATATCGTACAACATATCGTACAATCGTACAACATATCGTACAATCGTACGATATTTCAATCGTACAATCGTACGACGTGCAACAGACATATCGTCCCACTAGTAGTGCTGGCGTTGCAGGAAATGCGACTAACTTCTATCATAATTCTTAGAAAATATATGCCTTTTGGAGCTGGCTAAAAGAAATGTTTAGAAAAGCGAAAATAGCAAAAAGTCAGCACAGTATTATACGTAGACACAGTTCTACATTTATGGGTTACTATGTGAATCCAAAACCTAGTGAATAGGACGTTATCAGCGCTTATTGGGCATGTCAATTAGAAATAAGAGAATTTGGAGGCACGTTGCGTTTTCAATTAAATTCTGGAAATAGAAGTTAAAACAATTAAATGGTTCCTGGGGCGGATCCCCCTCTACCAAATTCCATGACCAAACTACAACCAAATTGTCCTATTTAGTTATAGTACAAATATCATTAGAAAAAGAAATAAGTTTTATTTCCTTTTTCATTCAGGAAATTATATTCACTGTATATCTACCTTCTAATTCCTCAATAATTCTATTTCTTTTCTATCTGCAGATGTAGGGGGTGTATTCATTTCCACTTTTGAAATATTTAAAACAAGAGAATCTAATCTTGAACTGATGGATTTTAGGATTTAATTGTCTTAAATAAAAGGGGAAAAAATGACCTGAGGAAATGTGGTGAAACAGGAAGCATAGAACATTTTTCAATTTTGCCATTAACTAGGCACACATTTTTACTTGATGATAAGGTTTCAAAGGCAATATATTTGCAAAAATATTAATGGGGGACTTATTATAAAGTGTAATGGACCACTATTTTTCTCGTTTTACTTTGTTAAAAACGAGCATGAGTTAATTAGAAAAGAATAATCTGCTCAAAGTAAAGAGTAAATTTTAGACTTAAAACGAGCAACAGTTTTAAATTTATTTAATAAATTATAGTTTTTTCTAAATTATTGTTAGGGGCAACTAGACCCCTCCCCTTGTCCCCCTCAACGACACCACTGTTTGCATCCATCTATTGGGCCTGTAAAAAGTTTCCTTTGGAAACTTTTGGAAAACAATAAATTAAACAAGATGGATTAAAAACAAAACTGTTGAAACCATCCAAATTGGCAAATTTGAGCTAATTATTTTCACCATTTAAATAAGCATAATTCGAAATATCCGTGGAACTGTGAGGTCAAGTATGGAAGAGATTACCTGCGCCTCTTCAGAATATATATCAGCAGATAGTAGGTCCTCTAGGCTCACCCACCCGTCTATGTGGCCAAAAGCAGTGATAAATATATTTACAGTTGACATATTATTTAATTTGGGCTTCAACATAGATGCAATTTGACTGTGACAAAGAACAGCTTTTATTTCTGCTGCTTTGAATTGACGGAAAACCTCCACTGAAAAATACGTAATGAATGTTAGTCAGTACGGTCATATTTACACTCTTCACCATTGGTAGAATGCTGTATATTATAGGAGTTTCTATTCAGCAAAACATTATTATGATAAATAACATTTAATGTGGAAAGAAAGTTCTAGATGCTAGTGTATGTAACTTGTCGTATCATATTATTGTTTTTCATATTGTAAGCATAAAAGTCTAAAAGTCCCTGCCACTCATTCTAAGAGGATGAGTGGCTTCATACTCTTGGAATGTATGAAAAATCCAAACATCCGAAAAAATCCTGGTGTTAGGCATATATTGTTCCCCATTTACCTTTATTTAGCACTTGCATTTAGATAATCTCTTATCCCCACCTGAATTTGTCTTCAGTTCCACCTAGGTATATCAGACATTTCAGACATGCCTCGTGTCAAAAATAAATTAATAGCCCAGTACTGTCTAAAGTTTATATCCATTTCAATTGTTGAATAAGATAAAATATGTGTTTTAAAAAATTTCTGTCACAAGACACGAAGGGCCGACTTCGAATCTCAGGTTAAAAATAACAAGGGGCAAAAACATCAAAACAACTTTGAATATGACATTTGTTACTCATTATTTAAAATGTCTTTCATCTCTGGAGGCAAGCAGCAAACGGAGGAGAGGGTAAGAGCGGACAAAAAATAGATAGAGGGCGGAATCTGGGTGGGGGCATCTTTTGGGAAGATTTTACAGTGTGAAGGTTTGCCATTCCGTAAAACTGCTTGTTCTTGTGTCCAAGTCCAAGGCATCTTGCGCAATGACATTGAAGATGCTCATTAAGCTGGTCTGGAATTTTTTTAGAGTAGGTTTCAACGACTATTAGGTCATCGACCAATATCCATGCGCTAGGATAGTCCTTAGCCTGGCTTCCAAATATGGCTGAGAAAACGATGGGGCCTAGGATTGTTTTAGTTATCCTATTGTGGACAGTAAGAGGATTGGAATATTGATTCAGATAGTACTTGAAATTCTTCCCCAAGAAAGAGTTAATATTATTGCGGTTAACAAGATCAAATACTTTTTGAAGATGCAAATTGAACTTGTGGAATAGATGAGATGAACATGTTATTGGGAAGTTGAAGTGGATTTGAGGTTCCCGAATTGTCTTGGATCAATAATTGGGAGGCTTTTGAAAGGAATAAAAGGGAGGATATACTCCTTTAGCAAATTTGCAAAGAGTATTTCATATAATTTCAAGTAAATAAGAATGATAGATATAGGGCGTAATACCTTCAAAAGCAGGCTATATGTCTTTTATCTTTAGGGGGATTATGACACCCAAGTGCCATATCTGCAGAAACCGTACAAATTGGGTAATGTCATTGAAGAGGAGAGACAAGGGTTTTGAAAGATCATCCCTCAGGAAATTAATAAGAAATAATGAAGTATCCAAAGGGCAGAAACTTGTTTTTCTTAGTTCGCAAATTCTACTTTCTATATGAATGGGAGAAATAAAGGGTAAAGAACGGAGAAGATCATCAGGTGGCAATTCATAGGACAATGCCAGAAGGATGTGGACTTGGATGGGAGGAGCCTGTTAAGGTTATTGCCTATAGCTTCGGGAAGGTTCAGGTAGGTTTAAATCAAGCTAGTTAGGTCTCGTGTGATACAAATTTATAATCTCTAAACACCAATTTTTAGGAATGTTTTTTAAACGATTTTTCGACCTTATTTTGCAAAAGGGATTAATCATATTTACAAATTTTCATTTAATATATTTTTTTAGTTATTAGCTTCATCCGATTCCCCATTTTTGAAAAACCTTAATTTGTTTTGAATTACTGTCTCTGTGGATTAATTGAAATAGGACTTGTCACTTAACCATCTTTTAATTTTTTTTGGGGGGAGGGAGCGGAAATGAAACCAAATATTTGTTATTTAGCTATTTATGGAAAATTACATTTTTTCGTCAATATTTCGTAAATTGTGAGCATCCAACCAAACTTCCGTATTCAGCCATGTGCGAAAAAAAAGCCCAGGGTTTTGAAGTAGATGGAGCCATGGGTGACTAAGAAAGAATGCTTGAAATTAGAAGAGGGACACAAAAGGTGGAAAAGTTGATAGCTCCCACCCAGTGGAGTAAAGCTATGAGGAAACAGGTAAAATTATTCACGTTAATTAAAATAATTTTAAAACAGGCGTTTCTCTTAGTTGTTGGTATTATAACAATTTGTTTAACTTGTGTTTTTTTTTTCTACATCTAATTTAACCACAGGACATTATTAGCACTCCCTCAAATTGTTTTTGAATAATTCTGCCATGGATGAGGAGTGAATGGTGAGGGAAATACTTTGATGACAACGATCAGCATCACACTTTTACTTCTGATTTCGAGTTGAAAATTAGAATATTATCTCAAGTTAATCTTTTCTGTTACTGCTGTGCCATAAGGGTGAATTATAGGCTAAGGGTGAATTGTAAACATTGCTGTTAATAAACAAGTCTAATGTCAAAGAAATTTCATGCAATGGTATCTCTGCCCAACAATTTAAGATCTGGCGTTACTCAGCTTTAATATGCAAACCTCTAAGACTGATCAAAAATAATCAACTATGAGAACTAAAGTGGACCTATTGCCTTTAAAACGCCTCAGCTCCCAACGCCATGGTCAGGTTGCATTTTGTTTGAACAAGAATAACGCCAGTACAAAATTTTAGGGCCTGAGTGGATAGCAAAAGAACCTTTTCGAGCTTCTTTTAGGTAAGTCAATGGAATCTTTTTTGAATTCGAGCAGCATAAATATTTTTCATCTGTGTAATTTGTGACTGAAAGAGGACCTTTGACCTCTTCAACCTCTCCCCATTAAGCAGCGTAAAACATAAAACCACAGCTGACTTATATAAACCATCCCACCATGAAGTTTTCATCTTGCCTGTATTGTATTTGTATAAAACATTTCCTTAAAAAACATTTCGGGGGAAATATATGATTACAGCAACTATGAAATAATAAAAACAGTAAGACAAAAATAGTAGAAAAAAGTATGATTAAGAAAAACACTTTTACTTCCAAATATACCAGAAGAGAAAAACATTTTGCTAATCACATAAATTGAAATTCCGTAAAACTAGAACCATTTATTACAATGAGACAATGTTTGCATTTCTAGACTAAAAATTAAAAACCAGAATTTTTTTTTGTTGCAAACTAAGTTGTTATCACTTTTTTTCATCTCATATTATTACTATTTGATCTTTTTCCTTTTAAGCCGGTGATTAATTTTGTCATCTTTGTCAGTTAGTCAATATCTTCATATCATCTCCTTCCTTAAGCCTTTGTTTACTGTAGCATGGAAACAATTTTCAACATAACTCCTCGGCCCCTTTTCCCAAACACCTGTAATCCTGTTGCAAGCATAGAGTGAGTGTATAAAAAAGAGTGGCATATACAAAGGACACTGGCGTCACTTCAGGGGGCAGGGCTTTCCTCCCCAAAACTTTGAAGAAAAAGTATTATATAGTCCATGCCCTTTGACTCTTCAGATGTAGACCCATCTGCCCTCCCCAATAGAATGCTAGAGCTACGCCCCAGGCTACTGAAAATTAGTGTTAGGAGTCAGTGACTTCATCGCTCCAGGTAAGTAAGCAGCAAAAGTAATAGTATAAGTAATAGAATTTAGTAGAGGTAGAAGTAAAAGCAGAAGTAAAAGCAGTTTAATCCAGTTGGTGGTTTTGTAGTCCAATTTATTCCTTTACATGTGTGTCTGTAAATATCATAGCTTACTCGGTATGAATATTTTACCTGATTTGCCACTTTGTGTACGACCAGTTTTTGATTTTTATAAGAAAAAAGTTGCAAAAATGGTGTCGGAATCCGTTTTAGTGAGTCGTGCTAATGACCTTGTACTGAAGAATAAACAGGAGCTTTAAAAGTACGAGTCAGCTCACGCTGCCATTTTTTTTTTTTTTGTGGATGACACATAATACAAAAAATGGTAGTTTTTGTGACTAATGTTTTGAGCTTTTCTTGATTTTTGCGCTGTATCTTTAAGTAAAGGTCTGGAAAAACGAGTCAAGTCTGAAATGTTGTGTTAAATCATTTCTTCTTTTAATATATTCCTCAAAGAACCACATAGTCGATTTTCGTCTTTGACACTATCAACTATGATTTGAATACAAATGTAGCTTATAAAGGATACTTAGATTTATGATCATGTTTCAAATAGAGGATTGAAACTTGCGACAAACGGTGTGTTTATTTCTTAACTATTTTACTATTCAGCTGCTTATCATAGTTACCCTGAAAAAGATATAAAATTTACAAGTTTATTAACTGAATAGATATCAGATAATATATTATAATAGTCGAGGAGGTAAAGGAACCAGGCATCTAACAAGATTAATAAATATCGATGGTGGCAATAAAGAATATCGATAGTGCAATAAATATCGATGGTGGCAATAAAGAAGCATAGGGAGCTTTAAAGACCTTAGGAAACCAGAAAAGATGGCAAGGAAGGAACAGTGCAAGCAGCTCACCAAAACGGATATTGTCCACTATAAATAAGTGATATCACTAACCGGCGGTATAAGCAGGATTGGCAGGTGTCACTGTTACTCCAACATAAGTAGAACCAAGAAAGACAAAAGCCCACTCTGGACAATTTGGTAGAACCACACCAAGTACATCACCCTTCTTAAGTCCCATCCGTATTAAAGCTGAACCAAATCGAACAGAAAGCTGCCGAATTTGGTTGTAGCAATATTTTCTTCCTGTAATGCCACATTCCTGAAAAGAGACCTCTATGTAAGCTTCTAGGGATTAATGTAAGCAGTGGGATCGTGTGCTCTGTACTCTAAAGAAAACAGGTAGTTTTTTTATTTTACAGGATTTAAAGGTAAAAAACCTTAGATGCCCCTTGAAATTTTTCTAGGCAAGGTTGACCAGCAATAGTCGGGCGAGGAATAAAATGAAATTTATAAAAGTCCTGGTTGAACTTCTTTGAAGTAATGATGCTAGGGCTGTTATGAAAATATTTTAGTTTTAAAGATTATATTTTAATGTCAGCTCTTTTATATTCGTTTTTTCTTCATTTGTTTTGCTGAGCCCTTGGGTATAGGATCAAAATATTCATTGAAAGTTCCGTTCCACTGTCTTATATAAAAATTTCCCTGTTGTTTTACTCTTTATTTATAGTCTGACAATACCTAGCTTTTTAGAAGTTTAACTTTCAAGATAGGATTTGTTTCTGGTTTATTCTATTTAGTAGCATTGAAAACAGAATTCTTATTATTTTTGTCAGGAAATTTACTTAAGGAAAATAAAAATTTAGACAAATGTTTCTTCTGTTCCTGACGATCCCCATATCGGAAAAAGTTCGAAATTTCCACCTTATAAAGTTTGCCTACTGAGCTAAACATTAATCACCAAAATATTTTTAAAATTTACTAAAACAAAAAAAAAAAACAACTATGAAAACACTTGACACAATTGTTTTAAACTTAAAGTTAAAGGTTAAATAATATTCATCAGCACTATACAACCCTAGAATAAAATATTATGTAGTGACATGACATATTGACATGTGAGTGACATATGACAGTGAGTGACATGACACATGACACATGAGATATGACATATTCCAATATGAAAGCTACACTCGCAACAAAGAAAGGACAACAAAGCCAAACATCAATAAAAATTACTATTATCATATGAAAACAAGAAAAAAGATAATAAATGAAGAGAGAAAAATCAAATAGGTGAAAAAACAAGATTTTGTCAGCCAGTAACAAAATATGAAGATGAAAATCGAGCAAATATTTCGACAAGGATCTCCACCAAGTCGTCCTCAGTGCTAAAAAAAAAGTACAAGAAAGAGGAAAAAACAAAAACAACAACAAAACCTAACCTTCTTAAGTGAACTCTACGGGAGGAAAAAAGTAACTCAAAGAAGAAAAGACAAAGTCACTTTTAAGTGTTTTTTCTCCTTTCCTAGAGTTCAGTTAAGAGGGTTAGGTTTTGTTGTTGTTGTTTTTTGTTTTTTTTTCTCTTGCTTGTATTTTTTCTTGAGCATTGAGGACGACTTAGCAGAGGTCCTTGTCGAAATATTTGCTTGATTTTCATATTTTGCTACTGACTGACAAAATCCTCGTTTTTTCACCTATTTGATTTTTCTCTCTTCATTTATTGTGTCCTTTCTTGTTTTCATACGTCGTGCATATCCAGTATGGTCTCAGAACGTAGTTGCTATTATCCTATTGAATAGCCAGTAGGCTACTGTTTGGACAAGGATAATTACAAGAATGCAAAAAATTAACCATTTCCTTCAGCTACTAAGACATTAACTTCTTACTAAATTTGATAAAAATAATCTTATATTCAATTAAACAAAACATAAGAAACGTTGACCGTGTCCCAAGGCGGTATGTATTTGTATCGCCTGTGCGTAACGGATGTATGGATGCATAGATCAATAAATTGAAGACAGGGTTTCTCAGTTGTAAGGGTCAAGGAGGCTACAAAAACACTGCATCCCTCCACACGTTAAGTTTTGTATCTACGGATAAAACACAAAAGACAAAGTTATGAGGTTATTAAAAGAAACAGCTCACCAAGGCAACTTTGTGTCCAAATTCGTCAGTTTTTTCGAACAAATATTGTGTCAATGATACATTTGGTAGATGGCAATCTGGAAGCTCTGAATATACTATAGATGAATCGGTTGAGTTATGGCTAATTTGCCGTATTAGCTGTTTCCTGTAATGAAAACTATTCATGATAACCAAATAAATAGAAAAACGTAAATTTATCTTTTAGTGTTGAAAATATTGTTACTCCTGTTGAAAATATTGTTGCTGCTACAACAAGTGCGTGGTTTGGTCGTAGGTTTGAGGGGGTGGTTTGCAATAAAAAAGGCAATGGTAGTAAGTTTTACATACTGTCTTATCAGGTCTGAACTACTGAATGAGCCAAAGCGTGGGAAAGGGGCAAGAACTGAAATTGGCAAGAGTAAAAAAAAAAAATCACCAGTTTTGGCAATCATTTTAGCACCATCTAGCACAGATTATGAATCTCAATTTTCTAATTTTCTTTTAAATTGTTTTCCTTTTAACGAAAATAACTAAGCCAGCAATAAATGGGACGCTTTTGTTTTAATTTCTTTTTTTCCTATCTTATCCTTTTCCTTATCTTTTCACTACATTTTTCCGATTAATAATCTCAATTGCAGAAGATGCAATTTTAACCAACTTCACATACTCTTCGGAATTACTATAAAGATAATTTACATTAATGGAGATAGGGAAGGAGGTCAAGCCTAACTAAAATGTATATAAGTAGTGAAATTTGAGGGGATGAAATAGGTTAGAGATGGTTTGGATTAATAGGGAAAGGTTAAGGAAGGGAGGTGCTTGAGAGTGAAATTATACTAGTAGTATTAGTTTTAGAAATATCAATTTATTATAAAAAAAGATAACATCAATCGGTAGCACACTAAAAGTGTCACTTGTGAGGGTTTGCTAATACAAAAAAAAATAGTAAGACAGAAAAGAAAAAACAACGACAATATTTTAAATTTTATATTGCAGGGTTTTGATTGACTGAATGACTTGGAGAAGAGATAATTAGAGAATCTTGGAAAAATTCTTTTAGAACGAAAATTCGTCGTATTTAAGATTTGAGCCTAAGATACGAAGGTCAAAGGTAAGGGCTGTTTCCGCTACACTTTCAAGCCGTGTATAAGAGTACTTTGTTGATAGTTCTTTCCTGTGCTCAAATATCTGTTATGTTACTTTATTTATAAAAGGGGAAGCGTACAGGGGGGAAAATTTTTGATATCACATTACTGCAGTCAACGAAAGTGCATGTACGGATAAAATTTTGAAGCAATTATAAATTCTGAATCGGTTGAAAAATGGATCACAAATTTATACGACAGACATAAATTGATCTCGAATAATTTATCAAGGATATGTACCCAATAAACTCTTTTTGTGAGAAATCCTCGATTTTCTTAGAAAACGTTTCAGAGAGACTTGAAGTTGCACTATAATTCAATTCCCTATCTTAGCAAAAACTTATGTTAGCTTCGATAGTTTCTTTACTTAAGCTGAAAATTTTTTTATAAGGTTTATTGTCAATATTTTTAAAATGTAAAGAACATAGCCTACAAAAAAAAAAGAAATGTATTTCTGATGAAAGAAAAAAGAACGAAGTTGAAATTTAAAAGAAAGAGAAATTACTTATTCGCGGTATATGCAAGATATCTTTTTGTTAACTCTCATGAACTTTTAGAGTTAAAATCCTGTCGTAAAATTTATGAATTTTCTTACCAATAAAAGACTATTGCCAGCTTTATGAATTATTCTTTAATTTTCTGTGGGCTACCTGAGGCTCACAGTTGAAAAATCTTTGGAGATTTCACCACCCTAGCCCTCGGGGCAAGGGCTATTAGCCTGGGGATAAGGTTTGTAAGTTATCCCCAGGGGGCTTATAAAGTTTTATAGAAGGGGTGGTCGTGCAAACTTTAGAGGAGGTTCATTTTATTGGAGACAGAAAGTCTTGTTCCCTATTTAAGAGCAGAGTTCTCTTTCAAAACTGATCAAAAGGCAACTAGCCCATTACCATATTTTCCCCAAAGACATAAAATTTTGAGATAGCCACTTTGTTCCAGATAGTCCATAGATCATATGATGATGCCTCTATGGTTGACAAAACCCCCCACAGCCCAGAGGCAATGCTTGTAACTTATGCCTCAGGTGAATATACAGTTTGCATGGAAGAAGTGTTCGCATAAACTTTGGAGGAGGCTTATTCGATTTGGAAGTAGTATGAGCCATATCAAGATGGAAGTTCAGAAGTATCATGAGGGAGATGCTCAACTGACCAAAAGGGAAAATGTACATGCTACAACTGACATTAATACTTCTGCTCCTACTATTAAAACTACTAATAATATAACACTGTTACTGCTCCTACTAATCCGATTACTACCACTGCTACTACGATAATAGCACTACTAAGGCAAAGCGTATGAATGGAAAAAATTTGAGAGAATATTTAGGCAAAACCCGAACTAAATCAAAACACACTAAATGCTCAATGGTTGTCAAAAGGTGGTACCTCCTGAATGGAGTTGGGCATTAAGCTGGAACTTATGGAGTATCCTTAAAGGGGAAGATCAACTTACTAAAAAGCGATTTCTGCATGCTACTGCTAATGCTGCTACCATTGTTACTTTTACTACTGCTACTTCTACTAATACTATTAAACTAACCTAACTATTACTTACATTTAAACTATTTGTAAGGCTAGGAGTATTAAGATGAAAAGGGCGTCAAAAGGGTCAAACAGGTATATCCGCAATATTTGGGATGGGGTACCATATCAAAGTAAAATTCCAGGGTATCAAGCGAGGTATGTCCAGTAGTATCCCCTCACTGCTTTTAAAGACATTCCTTTCCCATGAATGCCACAAAATTCCGCAAGTGCATGTTACATCATAGGAAATTTTTTCTATGAGACGCTGGTGTCTGTTCAATAATAGGGAATGTTTACTTTGGTTTTTATGTGATAGGGTTAGGGATGTTACATAGCAAGACTTGTTAGAGTCCGTCAGTCAGGCGGGGAAGTCCCAGTTGTAACTGAGGGGGCCACACACGTCGGTGTTATGTAATAACGGTGCACATATGGGTGTTACATAATGACGATGTACACCTGGGATGTTACATAATATTTTAAGAGATTTCATTTTCTTTACAGCCGTTTTTTAAGGGAAACTTTATTAACTAAATGTCTTTTTGTCCAGATTTGGAACCGAAAAGGACTCCCCCTTAATCGAATGGGGTGCTAACCAGTTTGACCATGAAAGTCTATCAAATATTATGATTTGGAGAATAGTTTCTACATAATAGACTATCGCACACGAAGAGAACCCCCTGTTGGTGCATACTAGAATGATTAAATGGGTTGCATATTCTCATATGGCTGCAATAACGGACATGCACAATGGAAAATCGATTACTAGAAATTGCTTAAATTTGGTATGTACCTGTTTATTAAGTAATACTTTAAAGAGTGTTATCAGATAATAGTGCGGGTTGCTCTTAGCGCATTCTTTAGTAACAGAGGCTTTTACTCTATTGGAACTTGAATATGCTATCAGAGATTAAATAGAAGCGAGAGAATCATCATGGGTAGAGTATGGTACACCTTCATGCATAATAAAAAGTCTTTCTTTTCCTTTTCACTACATAGAATTTTACGCTTATATTAAGGGCATTCTTGAACGAGCATACCAATATACTTGGGCTACCAGAAGATTAAACTACATAACTGATTACCTATCAAACTTTTAACCTTGATCAAGAAATCTAAAAAATAAAAAATTTTATTATACATACAAATTTTACTAATAAAAAAAACTTACGAGCATAATTAAAAGCATTGTATTTTGGATAATTCCAAATCAATTGACTATCTAAGAATTTTCATGCAATAGTATTTAGGCCTCCTTTTGGCTAGAATTGTTGTTTTGCAACCGCTGCTTTGATTGGCATTTGATTGAGACAGTCTGATTGGCTAAAATTAATGTATGTTAACCGTTATTTTGTAGGACTACCTGCACCTTTAGAAACGAATGCACTAATACACGGCATTACTGCCTCAGAAACTCGAGGCTCAATGCGCGGATTGATTTTCGATAATTCTAAATCGATTGAATATCTAGGAATTCTCACACAATAGCTTTCTGGACTTCTTTTGGGTAGAGTTGTTGATTTGCACTACAAAATGGTTGAAAACGCCACTTTGTTCTAGAACAGTCTTTTCGGCTAAAATAAATGTATACGTTAACCGTTTAGTTGTAGAAATGACTGCACCTTTAGAACCAAATGCCCTACCTTATCGCATAACCGCTTCTGAAATCGAAGGCTTAATATGCCTATAGTTTTCAGAATAAATTGACTGTCTCTGAGTTTTATTAAAAAAGGCCATTCTAAGTTGATTTTTTCTTCGTGAAACTTATAGTAGGTTATTGTTTTTCCTTTATGAAGTTTTCCTTATGAAATTATGAAATGTTGTATTTTTATTTCATCTTCATGAAAGTTGTTTTATGTTGATTTTTCTCCATGAAACATGTTACTTGATTTTTTTCTTCGTAAAACATGTTTATATTATATTTGACTAGTTGCACGTTGATTTTTTGTTCATGAAGCATGTGGCACATTAATTATTTCTTCGTGAAACGTCTTATTATATTTTATCGTGAAACTTTTTGTACTTCTAGTTTTCTTGCTGAAACTTGTTGTGCTTTGATTTTTTTTTTCATGAAATTCATTTTATCTTGATACGTTTCTTCGGGGAACATGTTGCATCTTGTTTTTTACTCGTGAACTTATTGCATGCTGATTTATTGCTCGTGAAACATGCTGAAGAATAATTTTTTGCTCATGAAAAATGTTGAATGTGGATTATTTCTTCAGGAAACTTAATGTTTCTTGATTTACGTCTTTGAAACACTTTCTATATTTTTATTTCTTCTTCATAGAACCTGTTGCACGTTGGTTTTTCTCTTGATGAAACGTATACATTGATTTTTATCTTCGTGAAACCGGTTTTGTTCGTGAAACTTGTCGCCTGCTGATTTTTATTCGTGAAAATTAACTTATATTGATATTTTTCTTCGTGGTATTTATTCCACATGACTTATTCTTTTTTGAAACTTAATATACTATGATATTCTTTCTTACAGCTTTAAGGTAAAGTGGGAGGTGTTAAAGAATTTTTCAGTGGCGGGGAGACTGAAATCTGGTATTATTAGGCATTGGTATTAAGACCTCTCAGAAATACCTCTTAAAAAAGTTTAAATCCGTCTCTAATAACAATCCTCCCCCTCTGGAATTGCTTGCTAAGGTAGGCTAGGACATATTGAAATGGTGGCGTAAATATACATAGTCTCGGTCCGAAGAAAGGTAGTAATTTCATTAAGACCGCTGAGAAATAATTCTTAATAGGGTTTAAATTTGTCCTCTAATAACAACCCCTCCCCACTGTTCTGAAGGAAAAGGTTGCTATGGGCCCGGTGCAATTGGATGCTAGGAACCCGGTGGGATTGAATGCTAGGGTGCCCGGTGGAATAGCTTAATAAGGTTGTCACCTTTCTTTACTATATGTTCCTTTTTACTTATATTTTATCCCTTATGAGCTTTTTCACGTTTTGTTTTTTCCTTAGTTGATTTTTATTTACCTTTTCGGTGATTTTATGATTTTATAACGTTTTGATAAAATTTGTATGTACAAAAGTCTGTGTCCGTTAGATGTCTTGTTCCATGATATAACGTCAATACGTAATCAATTATGTAATGAAAAATTTAACACCAATGCTATTTAACACCTGCAATGTTACCTAACCTAGATCACGTTAGAACATAAATAGAACTAAGCAGGCAGGTGCATCTAATATGGCAAAAATCAATCTCTTTAATGGATAATTACACGTCTCAGAGATAGTGGTTGGGAAACGCGCGAACCATAGATTTATCGAAAAGTTTCCACAAAAAATATTTCCCGAATAATAATAATAGAATGGCTTACTGTTCCAGATGTTCAAGGCACAGTTGCATTGAGAAGGATCCCCTTTCGAACCCTAATGTGGACATAAAATCTTGGGAATATAAAGGTTCCCTGAGAAAACATATTGAAAGAAAAAATCTCTTAAAAGTATTATTTAGAACCCATTTTTTCACCGTCATTACGTAACAACCCACGTGTGCGCTCTCCATTGATACATGCGGTGATGGCCCATGGGGTCTGAAGAAACAAGTCACTTTGGAATGCGGTATCCTTAACACAAGTAAACATTCCCCTATTATATAACAACAACATAAATCTACAATTTGTGTAACTAATGACACTGAGGGGACTAAGGTGAAACTTTCATTGAACGTTTCAAGGTAGTACCGGTTAAACAACAAAACTACATACATCCTGGTTTTTCAAGGGTATATATTCAATGGCAAAAGCATTGAAGCAATATCGAAGATAACAATACCATAGAAACTTTTAAAATATCTTACTTGATTGTTAATTAAAAGTTGTAGTGCCCTTTTTGAGTCAGAAACGGTATGAGGGTAAGCAGCTCTTCTCCCAAGTTCATTAAGTCTTCCAATAGATTTTGCGATCTGCATTATGCAATCTGCCTATTATGTTTTAAAACTAAATCAAAAGGCACTGTTTGTATCCTGGTTGCTAATAAGACGTCTCAGCAATACCCCAAGAACGACTGAGGGTATTAAGCTGAAAATTTCAAGTCTAGTACTATTACTACTTCTGTCCTTACAATTTAAAAAAATCAAAAGAGTTTAAGCAAATCCATGTTCTCGAAGAACACAGATATAATGTTTAAAGAATGGTATTATTTTTCACGCCTTCTCCTAACAAACAAACAGCAGGCCAAATTATGGGTTCGTATTACGTAATAAATGAAATGATAAGATATCAAATATTTCTTTTTCTTCCATGAAAAAGGCTATGCTAATAAAAAATAAACAGAAACCGATTTACAAACTTTTTCCATGAAATAAGTTTTTCAAAATAAAGTAGAGTTACATTACATTGAAAAAGATCACAAATAAGAGAAGAATAATGTTCCAATTATAAAACTGCCACATATCAGCATCAATAAATAAATGGAACCCAAAACGAACAGAAATGCTCAAACCAAGCAACACAAGCAAAACAAGCAGAAATTAATATTAGCAGGGCTGACTCACCCCATGTCTTCTCAAGACTAGAACATTACTAGCACTTTAGTAAAAAAAAAGGAATGGTGATTGACAGTTTAATACGCATGTACTACTACTGCTACTATTAATAACAGCTCACTACAGTACCAAGCTGCATGAGGCCAACACAGCTACACACGCTCTTCCTCCATCTCAATCTATTCAGAGTCTCCCTTTTCACTCCATCTTTCTTTATGACGTCCTCCGACCCCAGACGAGGACGATCTGCTTTCCGTTAACCCCTAGACGGTTAGTCGTAAAGGACAATCTGTGGCAATCTGTCATCCTTCATCCAAACAACGTGTCCTAGCCATCTCAACCTTTCTTTTATAATAGCCCTAGAAAGTGGGATGTAACCACAATTTTCGTACCACCTACTGAAATATATAGTAAATCTTCATCCGCTTTTCAGAGCACCCATGCTTTAGAGCCATATTTGACCACTGTCATCACCGCAGCTTCTAATATTCTCATCTTGGCTAGCAGACTTATCTTTCTATTATTCTAAACTTTTTTACTGTAAAAAAACACCCTGAGCTTTGGCCATTTTTCTTCTAACATCCTCTCTGCTCCAATCGTCTTTATTAATAATACTACCCAGATAAGTGAAGTCACCCGCCTGGTCAATCTTTTCGCTACCTAGCGTCACCTTTTCATTATTCCTTTACTTATTCCTAGCCATAGTGACATATCTTTCTTAACATTTATTTTTAAACCTATTCTAGCACCATAAACTCGCATAACCTCTAAAATTTCATTTACTCCTGCTTACACTTCCATCTAGGATTATTAAATCAGCAAAATCTAAGTCACGGGAGAGTTTTTCCTCCTCATTTGATTCTGTGGTTTCCCATTGCCTTTCCTGTGCTCCTTAAGACAGAGTCCATATAAAGGGGAATAGAGCCATGAGCGCCGGTAAAGGGGGGATGGCATGTCCCTCTTGGAAATTTTGGGCGAATGAGTGATTATGAGGAAGCCAAAGGAAAGAGAGCGGAACAGGGAAAAACCATGGGAAAAAATGTGTGTTTCCTCGCTGTTGGTTGCCTACTAATAGGTGTTGACCCCCCCCCAGAACAAAATCAACTTCTTCATAGTATGAAAGGTAAGTAAATAACGATCTTTCGCTATAATAAAAGTATAACAGCTTAACAATTGATAACATTAAATCAATGAATCAGTTTTCATGGTGACCCTAAATATGTATTTGTTGATTAGTATCAACAAATGCGATAAAAATGCGCCGTCGATAAAAATGCGCCGTCAACTTTTGCTTACGCTGCAAGAGTAACCCTGAGCTGATATCTGAAGCAACTATCGTCAGAAATGTTTCCTTTGAACGGGATGCTGGGAATTTCTGTATTTTCCCCCTGAACGGATACGTTTTTTTGTTTTATTATCATTTTTTTTTTCATTACCAAGAGTGATTGTATTGATTTTGTCCCTCCTCAACGCTCCGCTCTTTACGCTAATGTTTTTTACTGTTTTAAAAAGTAGAGTTGAGAGTAAGAGTCAAACTTAAGCGCAAAGAGTGGGGCGTTGAGGAGGGAACAGCTTCTTTCATATACGGAGTAATTTCTGTTCATTTTAAGTTTTAATGGGGCTCCTTACTTTCAGTTAAAAAAAAAACTAGTTTTTTTTATTTAATCTATGAAAGTGAAGACCAAAGGTGTTTGACAACTCAGGTATTTCTCAATTATTAACCTAAGAGTGAAAATCTAGCCGACACATCTTCTACCTTTTCAAAAATCGCGCTATTTTTCTCTTAAAACTTTGTCTACAGCATCTCTCAGTCCAAAAAGTATCATATTAGTCAGTAATTTGCTACCCAGAGAGACGAGACTAATGCATCGATAATTGCAACATTAACTCTTATCATCTTTAAGTGGTTTAGTTAGGGTTTTCATAAAATCGTTAGGCACTTCACCCTTTTGCAAATATCATATTCATAATCTTCAGTAAATAATTTCTAACATCAGAGTCACCATATTTAAGAAACTCATTTGCAACACTATCACCACCTGGAGCCCTATTTTTTTTAATCCTTTTAGGTCTGTCGCTAATTCTTCCTTACAAAACAAATCTTCCTTCATATCCAAGGTATCACAAACTTTTTCATTTTCACCTATATCTTTTCCTGCAGATCTATCTCGGTTAGGCAAATTCTTAAAATGCTCTGTCCGTCCCTCTTTCACTCTTTTCTTATCACTTATTATGTGCCCCGTTCCCATCTTTAACTGGGACAAGTTCGGATTGATTACTCTCTCTCAATTTATTAACACGCCAGTACAATATTTTGTTATTATCTCTTCTAGCTGCATCTTCCAGATCCTCAGCAATTTTATCCATGGCCTCCACTTCAAACCTTCTTAGTTAATATTTTAATGCTTTCTCCACTTTCTTTACATTGCTTTTTCATACGATCTATCGCTCAAATAATTCTTGTACAAGCCTCTTTTCCTCTCTATTGCGTATAATGGTTTTCCACGAATATTCCTAGTTACAGTCCTAACTATCTTCCCTAAGAAACCATCAGCAATTTCACAATTTGTTTTTCTAGAATTATTGCAACAAACTTCCACATTGTCAAATTTTAAACTCTCAAGTTTAGTATTCAACTGTTCCAGTGAAATTTCTCTGAAATTCTCATCCTTGCGTCTATCAAAATTATAACTTCCCATGATGTAGTTACTTTTCCAAATTTTCAGCTTCAAATTAACCCTAGAAACTACTAGCTGGTGATCTTTACTTTTAACATTAATAACAGCACTTCTATATACCCTAGTATCTTGCATTGAATCTGCTAGTCTTTGGTTTACTATAATAAAAGGTTTGCTGTCTTACCATCAGGTGAATACCATGTTAACTTCTGGCCCATGGTATGACCAAACACCGTATTAGTTAGAGCTAGATTGTTATACCTACAAAATTGCGAAAGTCTCCAGCCATTACTGTTTTCTTTTCCTACACCAAGTTTATCTAGGCTAGGATACCATCTACCCTTATTTCTACCAACCTGAGCGTTAAAATTTCCTAGTAAAAACACCATATTTCTACCTGGGGCCCTGTCTAGGCTATTTGCTCCTTTAACTTTAAGTAAAATTCATCTGGGTCACTATTATATAGGTCAGTCGGTTCTACAGGGGATTTACAACTATAATTGATATCCTGAACTTTTTAGTCACAAAATGAGAATTAGCTATTATTAATACCTTCTTAACCTAAACGAGAATAGGAAGCTTCCTTATTCATCATGAGCTCTACTCTCTGCCTATGCATTCCATGCTTCCTGCCTGTGTAAACGAATTTCATATCACCTAATTTCATGCCTCCCACCCTTGGGATATGACTTTCTGAAACTCCTACTCAGTCCAGTTCGAATCATCTGAATTTGTCAATAGAAATGTTGATATGATAGCCATACATTTATTCTATAAAGTTTCAAAATCTATTTACTTATTAAAGTAAAAAAGTAAAAACATAGACATTTTTTCAGTGAAGTGCAAATTACTTTCTGGCCTTAAGAAGGTATGGGGAATTTCAGCCCTACTCATACTAATTTATGATAGTTTTATGATGTGGTGTGGAAACCCAACACCACCTTCATAGGAAATTCACTGGTACTGAATTATTATACGAAAAACACTAAAGAATTTGGATCACAAACATGAGATATTACCTGATTTTCACGGTTTTAAGACTAGACAATTAGCTTCGGCTCGCTGGGAAAATACATGGTAGGTACATTTTAATTAAATATTTAGTTTTTATTTTGGTTAAGTTAGATTAGTTAGGCTACATATTTTTTATGTCATATCAAAAATCAAATTTTTTTTTAAAAAAATCAAAAATCAAAAATATAATCAAAAATTTGACATTTTTTGACATTTTGAAATGGTAATTATATTTTTGGACCAAAATGAACCAAAAGGGATATCTCAAGATTTTGATCGGGTGTATTTTGAGAAAATGAGCAAGGGAGCAAATTTTTGGATGACTTAAAAAGGATGCTAGAAATTTTAATTTCCATTCGAACGAGCCTTATAGCGATATTTTAGGACCACTGGATCTATAAGTTCATCCCTGTGTAAAAAAAAATAACAAATAAACACGCATCCGTGCTATTTCCTCCTGCAAATAATTAAAAATTTGACATTTTTTATTAGATAGGAGGTTGAAAACTCTGCTGCAAGGTTTTCTGAGAAGCTGAATATGATGGCGTAATGCTGAATATGATGGCGTAATGCTGATTATGAAGCTGAATATGATGGCGTAATATTCATAAGGATTATGTGACTTTTAGGGGGCGTTCACCATTTTTGCAAAAATAAGGCAAATATTCTCAGGCTCGTAACCTGTCATAGACAAGACTAAACTTGGTAGAACTTTTATATTTGAAATCATCATAAAAATTCAATTCTTTTGATGTATCTATTGGTTTCAAAATTAGGTGAGTCGCTCCTCACTTACAGTTCTTTACCACGAACTGTTCGATATTACGACTACAGGTGCCACTAGCCAAAATGGTGGGGGGGAGGGCATTTACTGACTGGCTGGTCATTTTCACCAAATGTTTTGGGCAAAAATGTTATAAAAATTATTCTTTTTTTTTTACCAAATGAGACCAATTTTATTCTATTAATTTTGCATTATTTATATATCAGCTTATTTACCTATCGAAAACTAAGCCAGTAAAGTCATTGTAAAGTCTAATGTCGTATTACTAAAACATTAAATTCAACGGCACTTTTCTGTTGTTGCAGATACCACAAAACACCACCTGAAATAAAAAAAAATTACTTTTTTCCTAAATTTTTGCTACTTTGTTTTTAATACAAGATACACAGAAACATTGGTATATTATGATGGGTTTAGGCAACTTGTATATTCGTCAGTATTCAATGAAGTGGGATACAATAGTTAAATATGAGAAAATATGGCGGTTGAGTGGTCTCTCAGGAGTTATTTTGTGGCCTCTTGAAATCAAACAGTTCGTGGTAACGAACTGTAGTAAGGAGCGACCCGGCTCAATAGTAACAAAAAGTCTAAAAAAAAAGGAATTTTGATACCAATAGCTCCATCAAAAGAATCGCATTTTAATGCTGATTTTAAATATATAAGTTGCATCCAGATCAGTTATACCTGTCAAAAGTTACGAGCCTGAGAAAATTTGCCTCATTTTAGAAAATAGGGGGAAACCCCCTAAAAGCCATTGAATCTTAAAGAAAATCACACCATCAGATTCAGCTTATCAGAGATTCAGCTCCTAGAATGTTGCAAGAGGGCTCATTCTAACGGAAATGAAAAGTTCTAGTGCCCTTTTTAAGTGACCGAAAAAATTGGAGGGCACCTAGGCTCCCTCCCACGCTAATTATTTTCCCGAAGTCAATGGCTCAAAATTCTGAGATTGCCATTTTATTCAGCGTAGTCGAAAAACCTTATAACTATGTCTTTGGGGACAACTTACACCTCTACAGTCCCTGTGGGTGGGGCTACAAGTTATAAACTTTGACCAGTGCTTGCATATAGTAATGGTTATTGGGAAGTGTGCAGAAGTTTTCATTATTTGGTTGGGGGAGGGGTTTGGAAGAGGGGGATATGTTGTGGGAACTTTCTATCTAGGAATTTGTCATAAGGGAAGAAAATTTCCATGAAGGGAGCGCAGGATTTTCTAACATTATTTAAAAAGTAACAATAAAAAATTAAATATGAAAAGTTTTTTCAACAGGAAGTAAGGAGCAGCATTAAAACTTAAAACGAACAGAAATTATTACGTAAATGAGGGGCTCACCTCCTCCTAATATGTCGCTCCTTACGCTAAAGTATTTTTAGTAATTTCAACTATTTATTCTACGGTTTTTGCGTTTCAGGGGTCATTCTTAATGAATTGGGACAAAATTTAAGCTTTAGTGTAAAGAGCGAGGCATTGACGAGGGGGTGAATCCCTCATATATGTAATAAAAATATGAGAATACAAAAGTTCGTTACGTAAGCTAATTTTTAAATTACATATATCTTTTGCTAATAAAAACATTCGTAAAAAATTATAAGTTCTAGCCGCCTTTTCAAGTAACCAAAAAAAGGAGCGCAACTAGGCTTCCTCCCCCGCTCCTTTTTTTCTCAAAATCATTTGATCAAAACTATGAGAAAGCCATTTAGCCAAAAAAATAAGTATACAAATTTGGTTTTAATTATTCCTCTGCGGAGAGCCAAAGTCAAAACATGCATTGATTCAAAAACGTTCAGAAATTAAATAAAAAAAACAAGTTTTTTAATTGAAAGTAAGGAGCAACATTAAAACTTAAAACGAACAGAAATTATTTAAATATATGAAAGGGGCTGCTTCCTCATCAACGCCTCGCTCTTTACGCTAAAGTTTTTTACTGTTTTAAAAAGAAGAGTTGGGAGAAAGAGTCAAACTTTAGCGTAAATAGCCGGGCGTTGATGAGGATGCAGCCCCTTTCATATACGAGGTAATTTCTGTTCATTTTAAGTTTTAATGTCGCTCCTTACTTTCGGTTAAGTTTTTTTTACTTAATAAAATTCAAAAACAGCTTTATGTTTAATCTGTTTCAGGGGGTGGAGGATCGGAGAAAAAAAAAACTTCCGACGAGGTGAGGAGGATTATCAATGGGGGGGGGGGGGTTCTGGGATAATTTACACAGTGGTTATGGTCTATTTAAAATGTTTTTGAACAAACTGCAATATTCGTTATTTTATTTCCAATTAATTCGTGAGTGTATATTACCCTACGTCACGAAGAATTAGCCTATTTATAGAAAAGTATCTTACTGACTGCTTTCAATCCATTTATATTTTAGCAGTCTTTTAGAAAGCAGAAACAACTTCCTCATATTAAAAACAGACGATGTTCTCTAAATTTTGTTCAACAGAATGTAAACACTAGCACAGGCAGAACCAAAGAAATTTACATACTGGTTTACAGCCAGTTTGTTTAATGGACCAGTTTAGAGCAGGGTTGCCAACTGGTACACTTTACGTGTGAAATGCACTCTTTTTCTAGCCTCAAAGAAGATACAGAGGAGAATCACCAAATTGTACTTTTTTCGTGTGAAATGCGCTCTTTTTACCTCGGAGTGGGCATAGAAGAGGGGATGCGCAAATTTTTTGATAAGTACTTTTTTTAGCCTAATTACTCTTTTTGGCCTTGATTTGCACTCTTTTTAGACGTCGGAAATTGGCAACCCTATTTTAGAGTAAATTGGACATTTTAGGATGTTCATCGAAATATCTTCCACACAGATGCACAAGTAGGGTACATTTGTGCCATTTCGGTGCTTTTTTGAAGCGGTTGGCATTGGAATTTTCAATTCGACACATTTTTGGGGGAAGGGGGGAATGGTTCACTCGGCGAATTTCTGTTATAATAATGGAGCTTCGGCACGTTTTCACTTTTATGGTGGCGTAACTTTAACCCCACTTCTGGTAATACTGCTCCCCTTGTAAAACAATATGCGAATATTGGAACATTATTCCTTTTACTGAAATTATGGCTCGGTAAACTTCGTTTACTACTCCCCCAAATTGAACGAGGAGTTCTCAACTTTGGAAAATCATGCTCACTGTTATATAACACAGCATAAGGGTAAACCATTAAATGCCCTTTTTTCTAAACATGACACAAATTTCATACTGCATTTATAAACCCCGAGAAAATACATCAAGACCTTACTTCAGTTACCACTGGGATTCAGTAATGTCACAGGGTCGACAAATAGTCAAATAGTTATTTTTAGTAAAAATAGCAGTTCATCCCCAAATTCATTCTCGAACCAGCTTCAGATATAAGTACGATACATTTTTTTCCTAAACACATTTTTAAGCTTTCTGTTACTTTGTTGCAACTATCTCTGCAACTATAATAGTGAACATTGGTTTGGTTAAAACGCATCTTTTAAAATAAATTGTGTTTATCTATATGTTTGAAAGAGTTGACTATTGACTGCTCCTGGAAACTGATGTAAATTCCACAGGGATCATATTCATTAAAAAAATGTAATATGTACAGAAAAATTATAGCAACATAGCTGCTTGATTGTTTATTTTTTTCTGGGGAGTGAGAGTAGGCTATAGGACTGGGGGAGGAGCAAATTGAATGTAATAGGGGTGGCTGGCGCTGTATTTTTGTGATGATCGTTCCCCCAGGGGTGTTTGGGAGAAGGTTATTATTATTTTTTATGGCACTTTGTATTAACAAAGTGATGTAGCAATTGCAAATTCTGTAGGTCCATTGATCCCGGTTTTGCTACTTTGGGCACTTCCAGGTAAGCTAGGACGATGAAATTTGGCAGGCGTATCAGGTACCGGAAAAAATTCAATTCTTTTGATGTATCTATTGGTTTCAAAATTACGTTTTTTAAAGTTTCGGTTATTATTTAGGTGAGTCGCTTCTCGCTTACAGTTCTTTATCACGAACTGTTCGATATTACGACTACAGGTGCCACTAGCCAAAATGGTGGGGGGGGGGAGGGCATTTACTGACTGGCTGGTCATTTTCACCAAATGTTTTGGGCAAAAATGTTATAAAAATTATTCATTTTTTTTTACCAAATGAGACCAATTTTATTCTATTAATTTTGCATTATTTATATACCAGCTTATTTACCTATCGAAAACTAAGCCAGTAAAGTGATTGTAAAGTCTAATGTCGTATTACTAAAACATTAAATTCAACAGCACTTTTCTGTTGTTGCAGATACCACAAAAGTAACCAGATACCACCAGAGTAAATTAGAAATTGTCGTTTTTTCCAATTTGACCATCTGGGGGGAGCGGGAGGCCCCTTTAATTCGGAATAAAAGAAAAATTGAAGTATTTTTGACTTACGAACGGCTGATCAGATCTTAATGAAATTTGATGTTCGGAAGGATATCGTGTCTCAGAGGTGTTATTTTAAATACCTACCTGATCTGGTGATATTGGGGGGGGGAGTTGGGAGGGGGAAACCTAAAATCTTAGAAAACACTTAGGGTGGAGGGATCGGGATGAAACTCGGTTGGAAAAATGAGCACAAGTCCTAGATATATGATTGACATAACCGGAACGGATCCACTCTCTTTGGGGCAGTAGGGGGGGGGGGTGATTCTGCATAATTAAAAAATGAGGTATTTTTAACTTACGAACGGGTGATCTCAATGAAATTTGATATTTAGAAGGTTATCGTTTCTCAGAGCTCTCATTTCAAATACCGACCAGATCTGGTGACATTGGGGGTGGGGGGAGTTGGGAGGGGAAAACCTAAAACTTGGAAAACACTTAGAGTGGAGGGATCCGGATGAAACTTGGCGGAAAAAATAAGCAAAAGTCTTAGATACGTGATTTATATAATTGGAACGGATGCGCTCTATTGAGGGGGGGGGGGGGTAATTCTGAAAAATTAGAAAAAATGACGTTTTTTTAACTTACGAAGAAGTGATCGGATCTTCATGAAATTTCGTATTAAGGTTTGAGTTACGAAGGACCTCTTAACTCAAATCTCTTATTTTAAATCTCAACCGGATCCAACGTAACTGGGGGGGCAGATGGGAGGGGGACCAGAAATCTTTGAAAGTACTTAAAGCGGTGAGATCAAGATGAAACTGGATGGGAAGAATAAAAGCTTGTCTAATATACGTGACTGACATAACCGGACCGGATCTGCTCTCTTTGGGGTAGTTGGGGGGGGCTAATTGTGAAAATTAAAAAAAATCAGGTGTTTTAAACTTAAGAATGGGTGATCGGATCTCAATGAAATTTGATATTTAAAAGGATATCGTGTCTCAAAGCTCTTATTTTAAGTCCCGACCGGATCTGGTGAATCTGGGGGACGTTTGGGGTGGGAGAACCTAAAATGATGGAAAACGCTTAGATTGGAGGAATCGGGATGAAACGTGGTGTGAAAAATAAGCAAAAGTCTTAGATACGTGATTTACATAATTAGAACGGATATGCTCTATTGGGGAGGGGGGGTTAATTCTGAAAAATTAGAAAAAATGACGTATTTTCAACTTACGAAGAAGTGAACAGATCTTAATGAAATTTTATCTTAAGAAGTACCTCGTAACTCAGATCTCTTATTTTAAATCCTAACCAGATCCAGCGTAATTTGGGGGAGGGTAGTTGGAGGGTACCAGAAATCTTTGAAATACTGAACGCGGTGAGATTAGGATAAAAATGGATGTGAAGAATAAAAACCTGTCTAAGATGCGTGCCTGACATAACCAGACCGGATGTTCTCTCTTTGGTGGAGTTGGATGGGGGAGGGGTAATTTTGAAGATTGAGGTATTTGTAACCTACGAAAGGGTGACCAGAACTTAATGAAATTTGATATTTAGAAGGATCTTGTGCTTTAAAGCTCTAATTTTAAATTCCGACCATATCTTTTGACATTGGGGGGATTGGAGGGGGAAACCGGAATTCTTGGAAAACGTGAACATTGGGGTATTATTATCTTACGAATAGGTGATCGGATCTTAATGAAATTTGATATTTAGAAGGAATCCATGTCTCAGAGCTCTTATTTCAAATCCCGACCAAATCTTTTGATATTGGGGGGAGTTGGAGGGGGAAATCTTGGACAACACTTTGAGTAGAAGAGTCGGGATGAAGCTTGGTGGATATAATGAAGCTTGGTGGATATAATAAGCAAAAGTCCTTGATATGTGATTGACGGAGCCGTACTGGATTCAGTCTCTTTGGGGGAGTTAGGGGGAGGGTTTCAGTGATTTGGTGAGTTTGGTGCTTCTGGAAGTGCTAGGACGATGAAAATTGGTAGGCGTGTCAGGGAGCTGCACAAATTGACTTGATAAAGTCGTTTTCCCAGATTCTACCATCTGGGGGGCTAAAGGGAGAGGAAAAATTACAAAAAATTAGGTATTTATAACATACGAGTGGGTGATCGGATCTTAATGAATTTTGGTATTTAGAAGGACATCGTGACTCAGAGAACTTATTTTAAATCCTGACCGGCATTAAGCCTCTTATTTTCCTTTTAAATCAATCTATTGATTCATAGAATTTCGTTAGAGCTCATACCATATGATCTATCGGCTCTTAGCTCTTCATGCCTCGTCACAAGTGCCATATGAGCTCTTAGCTTTTGTTAGTTGATATATTCGTTTAGGATGTTTCAAGAAAAGGCTACGTAGGTAATCGCCAAATATTAGCAAATTTTTTTCCCTGTGGTTGGGATTTAGATTTGTAAAGGCTTATATATATATATATATATATATATATATATATATATATTTTTTAGTATGTTAAATTAGTCAAAAGTCACGACATGACGTGTTTGTCGAGAACTTTGTTTCTATATAGTTGTGGGAAACTTAAAAGAGAAAAAATCTCAAAATTTTAAGAACTGTTATCTTGACAAATCAACTATATTTGCTTTAATAAATCCACATTCAGCTGATAAAGGTAAATCGTAATCCATACTAGTTTGTGTATTTTTCATCAGCTAGAAATCTGTTTATAGTTTAAAGAAAAATTTGTTACATATTTCAAACGATTAACAACGGTGCTAAATAAAGCCAAATGTCCTGTGAAACGTTACAAAAATATTTGCAAACGGGTAATGTACCCAATGGAAAAATATATAGTAAAAATCCTACTGTTGTGAAGGAAAAACTTGTTTCTATTGGTAAAGGAGGTCATTCTAAGTTACAAGTAATTACTGACTTCGATCACACCATGACTAAAGCACACCATAAGAAAAAGGAAGGGCTAACCTGTGATGGTAATTTATATATTGTATTGCTAATATATTAACAAGGGCGTATCGTAGGTAATGTGTCGTTAAACTACATCGTATGTAGTGTAATACCTGTAACAGTGTATCATAAGTAGTATATGTTTCAGGGTTCAATTTAGGCATAAGAAATAACAAATAGTCTGGGTACTGCCGTTGCTCCCTATTTGCTTAGAAGGGTTTTAAGTTGGATATTGAGACTGAAGTTGAAAAGAAACAGAGGGCAGCCTGCCACCCTATTTTATAAATACTCCCTACACAGATAGAAATCTTGAAAAGTCATTTTATTTGAATACTCACAAGATTTAATACCTATGCTTTTGGGATTTCATGCTCCCACACCCCTCGGGGCAAGGATTGTAAAACTTTCAATTTGTCCATTTCAATATGCTTGATTTATAATTGGGAAAGCAGGAATATTGGATACTGGGTTTGTCTGAAAACACTAGGAGCATTGAGGTAACATTTTGGGGAATGTTGAGAGCTATGGCGAGCTGAATCGAAAGACAATATTTGCATCCATGTTATCAATAGGGATTATTTGCAATATCTTAGGAACGGGTAAGGGTGTTAACTTAAAATTTTCAGGGTCACTACTACTACTAATGCTACTGCGGCTCCAATTGCGACTGGTTCTGACTGTAACGGTGGTTACTTTCGATTGTAACATTTTGTGATTGTGACTGCAATTGCTTGCAACTGGTAGTACGTTTCTTTTTGACTACTTTTAGTAAATATTAGGAGATGTCGAACAAAACTAAAACACACTATATGCATGCTGATTCTCAAAAGGGCGCATCAGCAATATCTCGGGAACAGCTGAAAATATTAGGTTGTATTCAGGTCATGTAGAAGAAAAACTTTAACCTTCGGGGAATGCTGGGTGGGATGTTGAACCATATCAAAAGATACTATGTATTTCTAGGTTATCAAAAGAGTATATCTGCAATATTTTAAGAGAGGCTAAGGGCTAGAATATTCAATCAAAAGGTAGTATGCGCATCTTGGTTGTTCGAAAGGCGTATTTGAAATATCCCAGGGAATGTTGAAGGAGGTGTTGAAATAAATAAGAAGCTACTAATTAGAATTAATATCAGATGTTTTAATTCTTACGCCAGAGACATGAAAAACTAGAGAAATCTTCTTTTTATTAACCAAGAACAAAACATGGGCTATCAATACAAACAGAAATTAATTTTAAAACTCTCCAAAAAGGAAGTTTTTCAAAGAAAAGTAAAGAGCCATATTAAACTCAAGACCAGCAGAAATAAATTCCTATAATGATCCCAATTCTAAACTATCAGAAATTACAACTAAAGAATAAACAAAATCCAAAACCAACAGAAATTCAAATGAATGATCATAGAAAACATAGGGATGGTAAATGTAACTATATATATATATATATATATATATATATATATATATATATATAGATATATATATATATATGTATATATATATATATATATATATATATATATATATATATATATATATATATATATATATATATATATATATATATATATATATATATATATATATATAAGTAAATCTTAAAAAGAGCAAAAATTAAATTGAACGTTGAAGTCAGACTTAAAACTAACAGAATTACTGCAAACAGGACTTTGTCTTCTACCCTTTTCCCCCTTCTCTAATCTTAAAAGCATAAGTATTATTGTGTCATTTGCACTTGAAAGAAAATGAAATTGACTTTGAAATGTTCTTGAGAGGATACCAAACGTTCATCATCTGCTTCGTAATCAATCTGTTTTTAAGGCACTTGGTATTAACCAAGTGACATATAGCAATCGCCAATTCTGTCGGTCTGTCTGTCTGTCGGTCCCGGTTTTGCTACTTTAGGCACTTCCAGGTAAGCTAGGACGATGAAATTTGGCAGGCGTATCAGGGACGGGACCAGCTTAAATTAGAAATAGTCGTTTTCCCAATTTAACCATCTGGGGGGAAGTTGGGGGGCCGGTTAATTCGGAAAAATAGAAAAAATGAAGTATTTTTAACTTATGAATGGGTGATGGGATCTTTATGAAACTTGATGTTTGGAATGATATTGTGTCTTAGAGCTCTTATTTTAAATCCCGACCGGATCTGATGACATTGGGGGGAGTTGGAGGGGGGGACCTAAAACATTTGAAAACATTTAGAGTGGAGGGATCGGGATGAAACTTGATGAGAAAATAAGCACAAGTCCCAGATACATGATTGACATAATCGGAACGGATCCGCTCTCTTTGGGGTAGTTGGGGGGGGGGGGGTAATTCTGAAAAATTAGAAAAAATGAGGTATTTTTAACTTACGAACGGGTGATCGTATCTCAATTTAATTTGATGTTTAGAAGGATATCGTGTCTTAGAGCTCTTATTTTAAATTCCTACCTGATCTGGTGACATTAGGGGGGGGGGGGGGGTTTGGAGGGGGAAACCTAAAACTTGGAAAACACAAAGTGGAGGGATTGGGATGAAACTTGGTGGGAAAAATAAATACAAGTGCTAGATACATGATTGACATAAACGGAACGGATCCGCTCTCTTTTGGATAGTTGGGGGGGGGTTATTTCTGAAAAATTAGAAAAAATGAGGTATTTTCAACTTACCAACAGGTGATCGGATCTCAATGAAATTTGATAATTAGAAGGATATCGTGGCTCAGAGCTCTTAATTTAAACCCAACCAGATTTGGTGACATTTGGGGGGATTTGGGAGGGGGAACCTAAATCTTGAAAAACACTTAGAATGAAGGGATCGGGATGAAACTTGGTGGAAAAATAATTACGAGTCCTAGATACATGATTGACATAACTGGAACGGATTCTGAACAAAATTATTCTGAACAAAATGACTATCTAAAACTTTCATCGGATGACTTGGGGAGAAAAGGGGCGCGGGGATAGCTTCCCTTCAATCTTTTTTCACTTAAAAGGGCACTGGGAATTCAATTTCCGGTCAGCTGAGACCCCTCTTGATCTTTTAGAATCACTGGTTCTATGCGATTACCCGAGGAGAAAAAAAAAAAAACAAATAAAAGCACATCCGTGATCTTTCTTCTGGCTAAAAAAAAAAAAAATAAATAAAAAAACCCCGCAAAATCCACATTTTTATGTGTAGAAGCTTGAAGCCTTTACGGGGGGATTTCTGATATTTTGAATCTGGTGGTGGGATTTTCATTAATACCATAAGACTTTTAGGGATGTTTCCCTCTTTTTCAAAAATTGGGCAAATTTCCTAAGGCTCATAACTTCAGATTGGTAAGATTAAACTTATTGAACTTAATTAATTTAGAATTAATACACAAACTTGATTCGTTTGGTGTACCCATTGCTATCAAAATTCGGTTTTTTTTAGAGTTTCGGTTCCTTATATAGCGAAGAAGAATATTGACTAAAAGCCCTATACACAAACTTAATTCAAAATGATCTTACAAAATATTGTAAAAAAAAACAATGGATATTAAAACAGAACCTGTGTTACTGAGCCTGAGAGTCACAAATAGACCTAAAATCAGCAGCCACAAAAGCAAGAGCAGCATTAATAACGTGTTTTTAAAACATTCTCTTTCATTTTATTGAACTGCCTCGTTTCATTACAATTTATTAATCTCTCCTAGTTGAATTCCGCTGAGGTAAGGATGCTGGAACTGTTTTGAAAAAATTTTCATTTTAGTTGTTTTGATTTTATCCTTTTGTATGTCTTTTCTTCTTATATATTTATGTCTTGCTGAGGACAGTCCATGGACATAGGGCCGAAATATTCATTCTAATTTGTTTCCCACTGTCTTGTGAACAGAATTCGCTATTGTTCTTCTTATTTTTGGTGTTTATTTCGATTACTTTTGAGCAGTTGCACTCCTCATTTACAGTTCTTTACCACGAACTGTTATAAAATAATATAGAATGGTTATTCGTCCTCTTCATTTATAAAAGTTTGTCTTAATAAATTTCTTATTACTAAAAATTCGGTTTTGGTATTATTTCATAAAATCGAAGGAAGATACCATAGATAAGATCAGATTTATTGCAAAAAGCCTGCGTGGAATGGCAACACAAAATACAGCCAACAAACAAAGCTTGAGGAACAAAATACAACTTTAAATAATACAAATCAAAAAAAGAACAAAAACCACAACAAGGTCAACAATTTTAACTTACTAACAACAACCATAATAAAATTTAACTCCCAGAACCGACAAAAATCTATCAAACAGTTCGTGGTAACGAACTGTAGTAAGGATCGACCCGGCTCAATAGTAAACGAAACTCTAAAAAATGGAATTTTGATGCTAAAATGTACTTCAAAAGAATCAGATTTTCATGCTGATTTTAAATTTACAAGTTTCATCAAATTTAGTCTTTGTCATCAAAAGTTACGAGCCTAAAAAAATTGCCTTATTTTAATTGTTTTTAACTTTATTGTTTTAGCTTTTAATTGTTTTAAAAAGCAGAATTTTGGCAAAGAGTCAAACTTTAGCGTAAAGAGTGAGGGATTGCGGAGGGGACCGATTTCATATACGGAGTAATTTTGTTCGTTTTAAGTTTTAATGTCGCTCCTTACTTTCAGTTAAAAAACTAGTTTTTTATGTAATCCCTTCAAACACAATTCCCTATGCTTAATCCCAATACAAAGAAACTTACACAACTTTTTAATAGCACACGTGTTCCTCTGAGACATCTGCTCAATTTACTAACGTTTATTCCCTAAAGCTCGTCCAACAAACATTCATTCCGCACTTGGACAGCTTTTCATACTCTGACACAAAATGAAGGATATTTTTATTCACATATCAAACAATTCGTGTTAACCAACTGTAGTAAGGAGCGACCCTGCTCAATAGTAACCAAAACTCTATAAAATGGAATGTTGATACCAAGAGCTACATCAAAAGAATTACATTTTAATGCTGATTTTAAATATATAAGTTTCATCAAGTTTAATCTCACTTATCGAAAGTTACGAGTCTGAGAAAATCTGTCTTATTTTAGAAAATAGGGGGAAACAACCCCTAAAAGTCATAGATTCTTAACGAAAATCACAGCATCAGATTCAGCATATCAGAGAACTCTATTGTAGAATTTTCAAGCTCCTATCTACGAAAATGTGGAATTTTGTATTTTTTGCCAGAAGGTAGATCACGGATGCGTGTTTATTTGTTTGTTTGTTTTTGTTTCCCAGTGGTGATCATGTTGACCCAGCGGTCCTAGAATCTGGTGAGAGGGCTCATTCTAACGGAAAGAAAAGTTCTAGTGCCCTTTTTAAGTGACCAAAAAAGTTGGAGGGCACCTAGGCCCCCTCCCACGCTAATTATTTTCCCAAAGTCACCGGATCAAAATTCTGAGATAGCTATTTTATTCATTGTAGTCACAAACCCTTATAACTATGTCTTTGGGGACGACTTTATCCCCCACAGTTCCCTTGGGAGGGGCCACAAGTTACAAGCTTTGAGCAGTGCTTACATATGGTAAAGGTTATTTAGAAGTGTACAGACGTTTTCTGCGGGATTTTCAGATCAGGGGGGTTGAGAAGAGGTAGATATGCTGGGGGAACTTTTCTTGGAGGAATTTGCCATGGGGGAAGAAAAGTTTTATGAAGGGAGCGCAGGATTATCTAGCATTATTAAAAAAAAAACAATAAAAAAATAAATGTTAAAAAGTTTTTTTCACCTGAAAGTAAGGAGAAGCATTAAAACTTAAAACAAACAAAAATTATTACGTATATGTCGGGCTCACCTCCTTTTAATGCCTCGCTCTTTACGCTAAAGCATTTTTAGTAATTTCAACCATTTATTCTACGGTTTTTGTGATTCAGGGATCATTCTTAAGAAATTGGGACAAAATTTAAGCTTAAGTTTAAAGAGAGAGGTACTGACGAGGAGGTGAACCCCTTCATACACGTAATAAAAACATGAGACGACAGAAGTTCGTTACGTAAGTCAATTTGTAAGTTACGTATATCTTTTACTAATAAAAACATTTGTAAAAAACTAAAAGTTTTAGTTACCTTTTTAAGTGACCAAAAAATTGGAGGACAACTAGGCCTCCTCCCCCGCTCCTTTTTTCTCATAATCCTTCGATCAAAACTACGAGAAATTCAATTAGCCAAAAAAAAAACAAATATACACATTTTGTTTCAATTATTCATCTGTGGAGAGCCAAAATCAAAACGTGCATCGATTCAAAAGCGTTCAGAAATTAAATTAAAAAAAGCAAGTTTTTTTAACGGAAAGTAAGGAGCAACATTGAAACTCAAAACGAACAGAATTTAAATTTATAATAGTTATCGATCTTTATTTTATAATGAAAACAGAAGAAATCTTGGAATTTTTTTCATTTTTAATAAAGTAGATATGAGATTTTATCATTTCAATTAATATTTTTAAAGTTTGACCTCATGGTTCACGCGACTAATATACGGATTGATTTTTATTCCTTCATTAATTCTTATTTCTACTCCTTTCAGATTTGACTTATCAGGAGCTAATTTTTGCTTATACTAAACTTTTCATTTACTCTTTAATTTTGTTTTAAATTTTCTGCGTTATTTTAGTTTGAAGTACATTTAACAAAATAAATTTACGCTTCGCGGATGGTTGGTTGGGCTTTTGTTTTTGTTCGCTAATGGGAAAAACGAGAATTGCAAAAATTCTAAAAATAATTCTTTTAACTGTTATCTTGGCCAATTAAGTATATTTGCCTTAAAAAACCCATATTACACTGATAAAAGTGAGTCTTAATCGACAAATTAGTTGTATTTTACAAGCCAAAAAGAAAATGTTTTTTAGAGTTATAAAGCAACGTTTATTGAACAAATCTCCAAGCGCAATCACTCAATTTCGAAGTAAAGACAAAATTCCTAATGAAACGTTGAATAAATGTTTGAAAAAGGCATATACTCCTAGTGGAAAGATTTATGCTAAAAACCCAGGCATTCTGCAGGACAAACTTACTTATTTTACCAAAGGTGGCATAAATAGGATCCAAGTAATTACCGACTTCGATTATACCATGACTAAGGCTTACCATGATGGAAAAAAGGGATTAACATGCACTGGTAATTTTTTATAGCTAATAAATATTAGTAAATAATGCATCGTACAGATCTTTCAAAAGATACATGGTAAATCATTAAAATTGTTCAGTTGGGTAGTCGCCACTTACTGTTTGCACTTGTGTCCAGAAATAAGTTTGATCTCAATGGGGAAGATGTGACAAATCATAGTTATGCCTTTAGAAATCAATAATATATGTAATATATATTAAACACATAGTAATATATGTATATAGTTATGTATGTATATATAGCATTATACTTTATTTAATATATTTATTTAGTATACTTTATTTAGTATATTATACTATATTTAGTATATTTAGTGTACTATATAATATATTTAGTATATAGTAATATATGATTATAACGCAGCGTTCCTCTACAATGTGCAGCAATATTATCCAACTTGATGTCGCCTCTACACGCTCCCAACACCTTTAAAAAATGGCAGTCTACACATAGACATGACAGCCTACACATGACTGTCTAAACATCTAAAGCAAAAGCTTTAATCAATACCATGGATATAAACGGTCGCATTATTGTTTTTGCTTGTTACTGGTGTTAGGTGTGTGTTGTTTATATATGTGGGTATATGTCACTTAACATTTGTACTTGAATCAGTAATAAAGTTTGAATTTCCAACATGGAGGCACTTTGGAATATATTTTATAATAAAGGAGTAAAGTATAACAGAAGCTTTGCACTGCTGTCAGGTTCAGGGTTGCCACCCATGCACATTTATATACACCATCATAGTAGAGAAAATATACTACAACTAATACTACTAACAACTCACAGCAGCACGAAACCGCCCGAGGGTGGCATCGCTGTAAACGCTCCTCCTTGATCGCAATCTATTCAAAGCTTCACTCCTTACACCCTAACAAAAAGTTCAAATTTCTTTTAAATTATTTCTTAGTTCTTCTTCCACCCCATTAGGGGATGACCTACTTTTAATTTGTCCCAAGATGGATGTCTGGAAAGTACAATCTTTGGAAATCTGTCACCTCTACCTTCCTTTCATCATAGCCCTAGAAAATAGAATATAACCGCACTTTTGTATAGCTTACTTATATAATACAGTTAGTCAAATGGGTACCCAGAACCATTGTGGACAATTCTTCTAGAAAACATCTAGCAAATCCTCCTCCGTCTTCCGTCACTCACGTTTCAGAACCATACTTGACCACCGTCATTACTGTAGCTTCTAATATTTTCTATATTTTCTAATATTAGAATTCTAATATATTTTCTAATATTATATTTTCTAATATTTCTAATATATTTATATTTTCCCCAGATTTATCGCGGCTGCTACATGCACAGTCCTATGATGAAAAAACGAAATTTTGTTCAGGGCTCGATAAGAATATTTGTTGCTATAATATTTAAGATAACTAAATGAAAAAAACAAGCTTTTCAACTGAAAGTGAGGAGCAGCATTAAATCTTTAAAGAAACAGAAATGGAAGCACATATGAGGGAGTGTTCCCTTCCTCAGCCCTTGCTTTCTACGTTAAAGTCTCAAAGCTCTTTAAAAATTATCCTCGTTCAAAATCAACGGTGTTATACGGATTCTAAACTTTATTTTACCACGGCCCCTTAAAAAATATTTCCACATGTTTGATTCGTGGCCAAATTAGGTCAAGAGAATACTGGACCTTTATGGCGTGTAGGAGATGTGGAATGAAGGAAAAGGCCTAATGAATGAGAGCGTGTCACTATGGAGGGAACTCCAACAAATTCCAAATGACCACGAAATCCAAGAGTGGCAAGCCCAAAAGGACACATTTACATCTTTGAAGTTTTACTCCCGAGGTAAAGAGTACTGGGAGGAGGAGATTTATTTTAGATTTGGGTTGAACAGAGAGGATTTGAAGAGCTTGTTGCTGGTGAGGGGGGATTATTTTGGATTGGGGAGGGAGAAGAAAATTTTTGGGAAAGTTTAGGTTGACGGCCGGCCCCTACTTTCGCCCTATGTGTGAATTTAATAAAAAAAACAAGTTTTTTTTAACGGAAAGTAAGGAGTGACATTAAAACTTAAAACGATCAGAAATTACTTCGTATATGAAAGGGGCTGCTTCCTCATCAACGCCCCCCTCTTTACACTTAAGTTTGACTCTTTCTCTCAACTCTTCTTTTTAAAACAGTAAAAAACTTTAGCGTAAAGAGCGGGGGGCTGATGAGGGAGCAGCCCCTTTCATATACGAAGTAATTTCTGATCGTTTTAAGTTTTAATGTCGCTCTTTACTTTCAGTTAAAAAAAACTTGTTTTTTTATTTAATTTTTGAACGTTTTTGAATCAATGCATGTTTTGATTTTGGCTCTCCGCAGAGGAATAATTAAAACGAAATTTGCATATTTTTTTTATTTTTTTTTTGGCTAAATGGCTTTCTCATAGTTTTGATCGACTGATTTTGAGAACAAAAGGAGCGGGGGAGGAAGCCTAGTTGCCCTCCGATTTTTCGGCTACTTAAAAAGGCAACTAGAACTTCTAATTTTTACGACTATTTTTATTAGCAAAAGATATACGTAACTTCTAAATTAGCTTACGTAACGAACTTTTGTATTCTCATGTTTTTATTACATATATGAGGGGTTCATCCCCACGCTGGTACCTCTGGATCACAAAAGCCGTAGAATAAATAGTTGAAATTGCTAAAAATACTTTAGCGTAAAGAGCGATGTATTAGGAGGAGGTGAGCCCCTCATATGCTTAATAATTTCTGTTCGTTTTAAGTTTTAATGCTGCTCCTTACTTCCAGTTGAAAAAACTTTTTCATATTTATTTTTTCATTGTGTTTTTTTAAATACTGCTAGAAAATCCTGCGCTCCCTTCATGGAACTTTTCCTCACCTATGACAAATTCCTCAATGGAAAGTTCCCCCAACATGTTCCCCTCTTCTAAACCCCTCCCCCAACCGAAAAATCCCCCTGAAAACGTCTGTACACTTCCCAATAACCATTACTATATGTAAGCACTGGTCAAAGTTTGTAACTTATAGCCCCTCCCACGGGGACTGTGGGGGAGTAAGTCGTCCCCAAAGACATAGTTATAAGATTTTTCGACTACGCTGAATAAAATGGCTATCTCAGAATTTTCCGTTGACTTTGGAAAAAGAATTAGCGTGGGAGGGGGCCTAGGTGCCCTCCAATTTTTTTGGTCACTTAAAAAGGGCACTAGAACTTTTCATTTCCGTTAGAATGAGCCCTCTTGCAACATTCTAGGACAAGAGGGTCGATATGATCACCCCTGGGAGAAAAAACAAACAAACAAACAAATAAACACGCATCCGTGATCTGTCTTCTGGCAAAAAAATACAAAATTCCACATTTTTGTAGATAACAGCTTGAAACTTCTATAATAGGGTTCTCTGATACGCTGAATCTGATGGTGTGATTCTATGACTTTTAGGAGGTGTTTCGCCTTATTTTCTAAAATAAGGAAAATTTTCTCAGGCTCGTAACTTTCGATGGGTAAGACTAAACTTGATGAAACTTATATATTTAAAATCTGCATTAAAATGCAATTCTTTTGATGTAGCTATTGGTATAAAAATTCCATTTTTTAGAGTTTTGGTTACTATTGAGCCGGGTCACTCCTTACTACAGTTCGTTACCACGAACTGTTTGATATGTGAATGAAAATATCTTTCATTTTGTGTCAGAGTGAAGAGCTGTCTGAGTGCGGAATGAATGTTTGTTGGACGAGTGTTAGGGAGTAAATGTTAGTTAATTGAGCGGATGTCTGAGAGGAATACGTGTGCTATTAAACAGTTGTGTAAGTTTCTTTGTATAGGGATTAAACATAGGGAATTGTGATCGAAGGGATAGATTTTTCTCAGTTCTGGAGTTAAATTTTATTATGATTGTTGTTTGTCGGTTAAAATTGTTGACCTTGTTGTGGTTTTTGTTCTTTTTTTGGTTTGTATTATTTAAAGTTGTATTTTGTTCCTCAAGCTTTGTTTGTAGGTTGTATTTTGTGTTGCCATTCCACGCAGGCTTTTTGTATTAAATCTGATCTTATCTATGGTATCTCCCTTCCATTTTATGAAATAATACCAAAACAAAATTTTTAGTAATAGAAAATTTATTAAGACAAACTTTTACAAAAATCAAGAGGACGAATAACCATTCTATATTATTTTCATGAGGAGTGCCGCTGCTCAAAAATAACCGAAATAAACACCAAAAACAAGAGGAACAATAGCGAATTCTGTTCACAAGACAGTGGGAAACAAATTAGAATGAATATTTCAGCCCTATGTCCAAGGACTGTCCTCAGCAAGACATAAACATATAAGAAGAAAAGACTTACAAAAGGTTAAAATCAAAACAACTAAAATGAAAAATTTTTCAAAACAGTCCCAGCATCCTTACCTCAGCGGAATTCAACTAGGACAGATTAATAAATTGTAATGAAACGAGGCAGTTCAATGAAATGAAAGAGAATGATTTAAAAACACGTTATTAATGCTGCTCTTGCTTTTTTGGCTGCTGATCTTGTAGACCTTTTTTGACTCTCAGGCTCATTAACACAGGTTCTGTATTATGTCCATTGGTTTTTTTTACAATATTTTGTAAGATCATTTTGAATTAAGTTTGTGTATAGGGCCTTAGTGAATATTCTTCGTAGTAACCAAAACTCTAAAAAAAAACCGAGTTTTGATAGCAATGGGTACACCAAACGAATCAAGTTTGTATACTGATTCTAAATTAATTAAGTTCAATCAGTTTAATCTTACCGATCAGAAGTTACGAGCCTTAGGAAATTTGCCAATTTTTGAAAAAGAGGGAAACATCCTTAAAAGTCTTATGGTATTAATGAAAATCCCACCACCAGATTCAAAATATCAGAAATCCCCCCGTAAAGGCTTCAAGCTTCTATACATAAAAATATGTATAGAACAACTCAGTTTAACAACTCAGTTTAATTATCAAACTACCACCCCTAGGTATATTTGAGTCGTCATTTTGAATTTTTAGATAAATATTGGAACTTTCTTTTTGGGTTCATGTATTCTCTGAATCACTTTGGCACAAGATAGTCAACGTAAAATATATACAAAACGATCAAAAGTGAAGTTTAAGTAGCTGTTATATCATCAAACAGCTTTGTAAACAGCTAAAATTAAAACGGACTGTTTCTTATGTATTTTATAACTTTTGTAAAAAAAAAGTCATGGAGTTCTTCGCTTATGTTGTTTTTTATGAAATCTGCTCTGTGGAGTAGATTTCACTCCATAAGCAGATTTCACATCATTGAAATCAATGATGTTCCAGAGAACATCATTTAATTAGTGCTAGAAGGCCAGTTTTTTAACTTAATATTGACATTGCATCGTATGTACAAAATCAAACGGAATTATTTCGCAATATCCCTTTCTCCCTAAAGAATTGTCAATTGTATTAAAAACTTCGTTGGATATGGCTTTGCCAGGATTGTGTTCGGAAAAAAAAAACATATCTTCAATTATATTATCCTCTTTTTTTTTCTTTCCTAATATCCTCTTTTTTTTCTTTCCTCTTTTTTCCTTTTTTTTTCTTATCCTCTTTTTTAATTTTAATTTTTAATTTCTTTTTTAATTTTTTTAATTTTTTTTAATTTTAATTCTTTTTTAATTTCTTTTTTTATTTAATTTTTTAAATAATCCTCTTTTTTTTCTTTCCTATTATCCTCTTTTTTTTCTTTCCTAAAAAATTTTAGATTGACATATCGTAGTTAACCACGCGTATTTAACTACATCAATTCGTTCTTCAACTCGCAATTTTTTGCCAATCCTGCAAGATATTCGTGCCTCTCATTAGTCTAGTTCGTGCCAAGAGGCACACCACTCAGTTTGGAAAACACTGGAACAAAGCATAAGCAATACAAATAATCCTGGTACCTTGACACCTTTCCAGAGCTATCAAGACGTAATAGGTCTATTTCATTAATGAATTAATGATATTCAGATAGAAATATGGATTTTTTCGGAAATCTATAGTAGAATGATAATATCAGTAATAATCGTTGCGCCCTCCCAAATGGCTAATTTCGCATTCAAATTGGGATAAAGAAAAACTCCTGGAATAATGAAGATAAATATTTGAATGGGTAACCTTGGGATATTCCCTCAATAAATTTGGACTTTGAACTAAACCAGTTCCTCGGGGCAAATGCAATTCTAGCATATGAAAAAGTATAAAAAATAGTATTGGGTGTTGGGAGCTTTAAAAAAGTTTTGGGTGGCAACTCTGGTGAGAATTCAAAGCTTCACTATAGTCCAAAGATATCCTGATAATAGAGTTATCCGATTTAGTGTGGCATGAGGACAAAGTCTTCTAAGAACTAAGGACATGGTTGTCCCAATTTACAATTAGTCATGATTTGGTAATATATCACATAAAATTACCACGATGAAAAGACGGATTAGTCTTAACTGGTGAATATGCGTCAAGTTCCTAAATATAATTTAAATTTTCTTTTTTCATAAAATAAATTTTGGCCTTACGCAATAAGATTATATCTTTCTATTTTACTTTTCTCTGTAACTTCATTTTAACTTATAAGCACTTTCGGTTCTATTGGGTTGACAAAATCTTTTTTTTTATTTATAAATTTCTCATGAATTTTGACTAATATTATTTTAATTAATTTATAAATTTATTTTTTGCTTATTTATAAATTTCATGAACTTTATTATTTACAAATTTCACGAATGTGGTATTTATAATAAGGAGAAACTTAATGTTCAGACGGCTATCCAAACCCCAAAACTCTTACACTAACACGTAGCAAAATCTGGGTAAAACACAATAGGTATGTGAGACATGCCTGAGTTGGGAATCATGCAATGGTAGGGAATAAAAAAATATTATCAATTTGATTAAGGTTGCGCTCCCTATTCTAGTCTTGGATGTTATTTTCTGCACCCCTATGGTTTTTAGTGTTTCAACGCCAAGACAGCGACAGTTTAGCTACAGACTAATACGTCTGCGATGTAGATTTTGAAGTTTGCTAAGTAGTTTCTTTTAGACGGAAAAATACCTTGAAAAGGTGTGGAAATATATGAAAATAAGGAACTTCTTCTGTTTTTTAATAAAGTTTTATCATTTTCTAAAAAAAAGCCTGAGTAATCACGGTAGGATAAATACATGAATCTGAAACTAATATATTTAATGATATGTTTATCCTAGATAGGTTATAGCTGTAGGCGTGTTGCGTAACCTAAACATAAACCTTAAATGTTTGACAATATGTCGAATTACTGTAGCGGGGCGTTTAAGGGAGTTCAAGTTAGGGAGGAGTATAAATGATGGAAATTATGTAAGGAAGAAGTCTTGAGACATCTAAAGAACATTTAGGTTAAAATACCTGTAACATCCCTATAAGTTGTTTTGACTAGAGTTTTAAAAAGTTTCCTCTAAAATGACTAATATGCTTCACTAAGTTTCTAAGAAGTACTCTGATGTTCATATAATCGGAACAGGATTTTGGCTGTTTCCTTATTATTTTTTAATTAAAGAATTGCTTTTTTTTACTGTAAATAACACAATTTTTTCAGGTCAAAATGTCCATTGCCTACGAGAAAAAACTTGAGTGTTTCATGTTCCACTTACTAGTTTTAGGTTCTGGCACTGTTCTATTGCGCTATATTTCTAAGCTAATCACTTTTCTCTTTTTATTTTCATTTCTTTCAAACCAATTTATATTTATTTTAGGCATTGTTGGGCGAAGTAGCAGAGTTACCCAAGAATTTAAAGATGAAAATAGAAGACTACTGCACCAGTATTACCCCATTGAAGTGGACCCTCATTTGACTCCTGAGGAAAAAATCCCTTATATGCAGCAATGGTATGATGGAATACACGAAGCCTTGAAAAAATGCGATATCTATAAGAAGGATTTTGAAACGATGGTTCAAGAATCAGAAATACATTTTAGGTATAATAAAGGGGGGGAATTCTTAGTTACTAAGTATTTTATTATATTGTGGTCTTACAGAAACCCCATTGTGCTTCAATGGCCATGTTTTACGTCTGTCGGTAAAAGATCAGGTCTGCTTCAGAAATGAAATTGCTAAATTCTTGACCTACAGACGGCTTAAGTGGGGATAGGATCTTACTAATTTCAATACCCTGAGAAATCTAGTAAATTAGACAGGGTATTATTAAACCTTTCTGTATCTAAGGAGCTAAGGAAGTCTGTGTGTTCTTTGAGATCTGCTTTAAATAAATCTTTTTTGGCATTAATAAGTCTGTTTATATTTTGGTCTAAGGGGTTGGCTTTTGGGAAATTTTTCAGAATTGTTTTTCTTGGTTGTAATAACCGTGGATGCTCTATGGAAGAAATAGTTTTTAGTTCTGACTTTTCGTTTTTGGTTCCTAGGGAAAAAAATTAAGAACGAATGTCTGGTTTCAGTTTTGTCCCATTGATATTACTTTATTTATGTTTCTGAGCATATTGGTTTTAGTAAGGAATGACCCCACTGGTAACATGTATGATTTTATCTAATCTTTGATTTTTCGATTTATTGATTTTGATTTATTAAACGGGAGAAAGTCGTAAAATATTTTTGTTCCTCCCAGATGCCTACCATCAAGAACGATTTACTGCAGAAATCATCCTTGACTAAATTTTCCTTCACAGATAAATTAATATATTCCTCCTGGTGACACTCCCTCTTCAGTCTTCCCTTCTTCCGTTTTTTCGCCCCCTCTTTATTTTCTTATCCTTATTTCTTCAACTACTCCCATTCCTCTCTCAAGATGCTTCTATTTCTATCTTACTCACTCTCTCTCTCTCTCTTTTTGTTTGTCAATTTCGAAATTGTTGTTGCTTGAAACTATTTGTATTTTCTTTCTTTTTAAAAAGTTGCACCGAATTTTCCTGCCGATGGGACAGTTAGAGCTTGCCATGCTCTGAATACTTTCATCCTTTTATCCTACTATACCAAACCTAGCCCTCTATCTCCGTCGCAGAGCTTTTCCTTTGCTCTTTGTTTCTCTTCGTTTCTCTTACATTTTCGATGTTTCCAAATTTATTGCGAGAGCACTTCGTCAATTTTAACTCATGTGTACTTTTTTTCAGAGATGGACTTGATGCTTTCGTTGACATGACTTTCAGAATGGATATACCTTTTCTTATTTTTTCTGCGGGCATCGGTGACGTAATTGACGCATGTTTGGTTCAGCATGGCTTAAAAAAAACAAATGTTCACACCATTAGCAATTTCGCAACCTTTGCACCAGATGGCAAGTTTATAGGTGAGTACATGTGGGTGGGAAGTCTCAGTGGCATGAACACCAGAAAGAAGTCACAAGACAGTGCTCTTCTCACTAGAGGAGACAAGACAGTACGTTCTGAAAAGGGAAAATAAGGAGCACTTAGTCTTAAATAATGGTAAAAATTAAAACTCCTGATAGCACTTGCCTCATCCCTAGGGAAATTTACTTCCTAGTGATGGTATTTTCCAGTTATTTACATCCCTTAAATTATGTTATTTACTAATATGGCTCTTTTCTTTGGCTTTCTTTGGAAAAGATATTTCAGCTTTACCCTTTTGCCAATTACCTGTTTTTATTAATGTATCAACATATTAGTAAAATCAACATATTGTGCCTCAACGTCTCAATATTTGGGAGTTGAGAATAATTTCACCCTTAAATACCCCTCCCTTCCCCCCAGGGAAAGGACGTTGACTTGTCTCATGTATTGGCAGTGTTTTTCAAATGTAATATACGAAAAACAATTCTAGGAAAGAAAGTAAATTCAAATCATAATTCAAATTTAGTCAAATTATAAACTTGGAAAAACTCATAAATTTAAATTACAATGAACAATCAACTGAACTAAAATGAACAGAAACTATTTCGGCTGCAGCAGAAGCTAGCAACCTAGTAAGAGACGATCACGTCCCTCGTAAAAAAAAAAATAGCACAAAACTCCTAAAAATAGTGTCAAATCGAAACACAAAGTACCCTTTTAGAAATACCTATATAGAAAAATTACAGCTCCTTGGCTTGAATAATGAGGAAAATCCATTGGTTTAAAAAACAGGAAAAGTGGCTGCAAGTATGATATTCTACATCAACGGATTTTTTTTTCTTTCCTTTTTTTCTCCTCAGCCAGCAAGGCACTGAGAAATCATAGAAAGCCGTTTAATGGCTCATTTTGAAATGAATTTGGTGCGATCAAAAACCTTCTGTAATTAGCAAAAATAATTTTTAAATTGAATCAATTTTTGACTAAAAACTATATTTTTCTATAGCATTGTTGCAGCAAATGTTTTTAACATCTTCTTACATACGAAGATGAAAACAGGATTTATAAACTTATAAAAAAGATGTAGATAAAATTAAGCAATTTCTTTAGGGTTTTAAGAAAAATATGATTTTCAATTGAGTCTGGAATAATTCCTGAAGATTTTAAATAAAATAATTTTATGATATCTCTCACTTTAAATTTATAATTGTTTCCTGAAACCAAACTTTTGGCTTAACTCCTAAAGTGCCCATTTCTATAACATTTTGCTATATTTCCATAGCAAAAAGGAAGATTTCAAAATAAAATTTTATTTGATTCCTGTTCTCAGTTCAGAATTGCTAAAGTTATTATGTAAACTGCAAACATGTTTAATGTGTCTGAGAAATAATTTAAATTTTCTAATTCAAACTAGAAAAAAACCTGATAATTTTAAAATTAGTTTTGCTTTCTGTTGGGTTTAATCTATTCGATGCGTGATTTATGGCTAAAACTTTACGTCGAAAATTAATCCTGGTTGCAGCGGTAGATAGCAACCTAGTAAGAGACAATTCGGGTTACGGCGGTGGCTAACAACCTAGTAATATATGAAAGAATGAATTATTTCATAGCAAGTTATTATATAGAGTATCAGTATAGTTAATTACAAACGGTGATAATGAAAGTTTCATCGGTAACCTGACTGAAAAGATAGGTGGAACCTAGTAAAGAGCAAACCATGGAATATATTAAACTTATTTAGATGCCTGATTGCCTAAAGTTGGTCTCTTCTACTTTTCCAAATAACAAAAGCCATTAGTTTTTTCCTGTATGCTATTTTTTTTTTAAATTCTCGTCATCATAAGGGCTGTTGTAGTAAAGAATCCGGGTTGCGGTGGTAGCTACCAATCTAGTAAGTGACGATCACATCCCATACTAAGATATAAATCCATTGCTTCTACAAATAGAGCCTGAAAAAAAAACAAGAACACTTTTAGAACCGCCTTGTCCAATGCCCTTATATAGGAAACTTACCGTCCCTTGGCTTGAATTAAATAAAAAAAAACTAATTTTTTTAGCTGAAAGTAAGGAGCGACATTAAAACTTAAAACGAACAGAAATTACTCCGTATATGAAATGGGTTGTCCCCTCTGCAATCCCTCGCTCTTTACGCTAAAGCTTTTAATTGTTTTAAAAAGTAGAATTGTGGCAAAAAGTCAAACTTTAGCGTAAAGAGCGAGGGATTGCAGAGGGGACAACACATTTCATATACGGAGTAATTTCTGTTCGTTTTAAGTTTTAATGTCGCTCCTTACTTTCAGCTAAAAAAATTAGTTTTTTTTATTTAATTTCTGAACGTTTTTGAATTAATGCATGTTTGGTTTTGGCCCTCCGCACATAAATTATTAAAATGAAATTTGCATATTAATTCCTTTTTTGGCTAAATGGCTTTCTCTTAGTTTTGATCAGACGATTTTGAGAAATAAGGTGTGAGGAAGGAGGCCTAGTTGCCCTGTAATTTTTCGGTTACTTAAAAAGGCAACTAGAACTTTTAATTTTAACGAACGTTTTTATTAGTAAAAAATATGCGTAACTTAAGAATTAACTTACGTAACAAACTTTCATAGCCTTATATTTTTATTATGTATACGAGGGGGTTTGTACCCTTGTTAATACCTCGCTCTTTACACTAAATCGTAAGTTTTGTCCCAATTCTTTAAGAATGACCCCTGAATCAGAAAGGCCGTAGAATAAATAGTTGAAATTACTAAAAATACTTTAGCATAAAGAGCAAGGTATTAATCTCCTCCTAAATACCTCGCTCTTTATGCTAAAGTATTTTTAGAACCCCTCATATGCGTAATAATCTCTGTTCGTTTTAAGTTTCAATGCTACTTCTTCCTTTCATTTGAAAAAACGTTTTCATGTTTATTTTTCATTGTTTTCTTATAGTAATGCTAGAGAATCCTGCGCCCTTTTCATTGAATTTTTCTTCCCCCATGACAGATTCCTCCAAGGAAAGATCCTCCAACATAGCCCCCTCTCCTCAGCCCCACCCCCAAACAAAATAATATCCCCCTGAAAACGTCTGTACACTTCCCAATAACCATTACTATATGTAAACACTGGTCAAAATTTGTAACTTGCAGCCCCTCCCCCAGGGATTGTGGGGGAGTAAGTCATCCCCAAAGACATAGTTATTATGGTTTTCGACTATGCTGAACAAAATGGCTATCTCAAAATTTTGATCTGTTGACTTTGGGAAAAAATGAGCGTGGGAGGGGGCCTAGATGCCCTCCAATTTTTTGGTCACTTAAAAAGGGCACTAGAACTTTTCATTTCCGTTAGAATGAGCCCTCTTGCGACATTCTAGGACCACTTGGTCGATACGATGACCCCTGGGGAAAAAAAACAAAAAAAAAACAAACAAACAAATAAACACGCACCCGTGATTTGTCTTCTGGCAAAAAATACAAAATTCCACATTTTTGTAGATAGGAGCTTGAAACTTCTACAGTAGGGTTATCTGATACGCTGAATCTGATGGTGTCATTTTCGTTAAGATCCTACGACTTTTAGGGGGTGTTTCCCCCTATTTTCCTAAATAAGGCAAATTTTCTCAGGCTCTTAACTTTTGATGGGTAGGACTAAACTTGATGAAACTTATATATTTAAAATCAGCATTAAAATGCGAACCTTTTGATGTAGCTATTGATATCAAAATTCAATTTTTTAGAGTTTTGGTTACTATTGAGCCGGGTCGCTCCTTACTACAGTTCGTTACCACGAACTGTTAGACAACCAGAAAAGGCTATTGACTAAAAAAAAAACAAGAAAATTAGCCGCAATTACGAAATTCTGCATCGAAGGAGCCCTTTCTCCTTTTCTTTTTCCTCCACAGCTAGTAGGGCTCGGGAACATCATAGAGAGCTGTTTAATGGCCTATTTTGAAAGAAATTGCTAAATATAGTGCCTTCTATAATAGAAACAGTTTTTAAATAAAAATCAATTTCTTAAAAATAACAAACAAGAGTAGAGCTAACTCCCCTAAGCCTTCTAAAGATCAAAACGTCATTTGTACTTTCTCCAAAATGATTTTTGTTCGAGATTTATGTTTATTTGTCAAAATATCAGCAATAAAAAAAAACAACGAATAGCTATAATTGTCAATATTTCTGAAATGAATTAGTAAAAGCTGATTGGCTGTTTGTTATATATTGATATACATTTCTGGAAGACTCAGCAGTCTCGGACTTGTTAACGTTATAAAAGAAACAATATTTAAACTTCAAAATGTTTTCAGTAAAAAGTAGATACTTTGGCCTTTCGAAAGGTTAGGGATGTAAGCCTTACTATTTGATTGTGTTAATTTTTGTTCGTTTTTAATTTGGCTTGATTATTTATTGTAAATTTTGTTCGTTTTGGATATCATTTATTTATTAAAAGTGGCCTCTTTTTTATTTTAAGTTTGATTTATAATTTTTTAACTTTAATTCTGCTGGTCTTCGCTTTAATGTAGCTCTTTACTTTTTTTGGAAAAGCTTCTTTTAGGAAAAATCTTTGATTTCTGTTTGTCTTTAATTGACGCTGTTTTTTATTGGTCTTAATAAATACTTTTAAGATGTAGTGGGGTTTTGTGCTTATATTTTAATAATTAAGATTATGGCATGCTTTATTTATTTGGAACAAAACCCAGCAGCAATCTTTAATCCTGGATACACTAGAGAATAAATAGATGGAGAATAGATTTTGGATAGATGCACTGGGTAAATATTGTTCAAACAAATGGATTGAAAATATGCATAATATTTGGCCTTCTAAAGGGCTCAAGCCATCTTGACCCCCATCCTGTTACAACCTTGAATGTATACAAGGTACCTGGATCCGGTGGCTTCACCGACAGAGCCCGGTACTCGGCAAGCCGCAGGCTTCTTTATATGGATTCTCATTTTTGCTTGTCATCTAACCGCAGACAATTTGAGCATTTTCTTGATGTTATGACGTCGCCACAGGTTCGATACAGCCACCTTATGAAAAAAACAAATTCTTTCTTAAAGTCCTGACCTATTTAGATCGTTTTTTTTGCTAGTCTTCACTTTTTCTTGTTTTTCAAGCGTAGATTTCATTGTTCAGTTTTGTTCATCTTTACCTCAGAAAGTTTTTTCCACACATTTGCTTTAGCAATTTAGATTCATGCATCATCTCATTTAATTTTTAAGAAATTGTAGATAATAATACGTCTTTTCCAGTTTCCAATCGCAGATTGCTGTTCAATTTCGTTTACAATTCAATGTGAATCTTGTTTTCGTTTATTCCATGCCTTTTTCCTTAGCTGTTGCGGTTCTCACTTTCACTAGTTTTCTAAGCATCTTTATCTGTGCTTCATATTCATCGATCAACCCCATTTTTCTTTGTTCTTCATTTTGGATTTTCATTATTTCAGACAATTTGCCAATGCCCTTTGTTTAAGCTGCCCTTATTGGTCTAGTCTTACATGATGGTCCGGGTTGTAGAATTGTTACTTATTCAGGTGGTGGGACAAAAAATTCTTTTTCATCCAACAAATTTTTGTCTCCAACAGGATGCAAAAATTTACAAGTGTTATGCACTTGTAAATTTTTGCTTTTGAGTCTAACTCTAGATAATTTTTTCATCCTGATATATCTTTTCATACTTCTGTCTTTTCAAAGATCCTTGACTATTGAAGCACGCCCAATTTCTAACACTGACTGTCTACTAAGCTTCAAACTTTTATTTTTGGTTTTTGAATTGTTGTAATCCCTTGTTAAAATATATAGAAAGGCTTTTGCAATAACCACTTTTCTGCTCTTTAAGCAATTTAATGTCTTTTCATACTTCGGTCTTTTCAAAGATATTCGACTGTTGAAGTAAGTCTGATTTCTGACAGCAATTTCTACTAAAATTCAACCTTTTGGTTTTTTCTTTATGGTTTGGAATTCTTGTATCCCTTGTTAAAATATATACAAATATTTTTGCAATTACCAGTTATTTACTCTTTAAGCAATTAGATGAAAACCTCCCCTTGCATGACAATCTTTAATTTTTTCACACAAATGCAACAAGTGTGACAACGTCACTGCAATACTGATGTCTACAAAAATGGCCTCGTTCCTTTGAATTTTTTTCCAAATTGAGGCTTTTAACGAATTTTCTCAAACTTTCGAACCTATATAGATATTTTTTAGGCCACAAAGTCCCGTTTTCGAGAAAAAAATACATAAACAATTATTGCTCACTTTAGCTCACAATTATTGCTCACATACACAATTATTGCTCACTTTAGTCGAAGTGTTGACGTTGCCTGGAATGTTTGACAGGGTCTTTCAATTCTACAACCCAAAAACCATAAACACAAAGATTCTTTTGCACTAAGAATCAATTCAGCCACTGTTTTCTTCGAGATTTTTCTGTTCTTAATGAGCTCCCGGTCCCCATAAGTTAAAATTCAAATCCTACATTGCCATCGTCCCCTAATATCCCCTCAAAGTTTCATCTGTGAACTTTTAAACTGTACTCTTAGTCATGCCTTTGATATTTGAAATAAGCCATTTTGACAATCTGAATGCACATAATCTCTTTTGATTTAGTTCAACATTCCCTAAAAGTTTCGACTTAAGACACATAGCGACTCCTGAGCCATTACAGATACACTATTTGGACAACCTGAATCCAAATAGTATCTTTTTGATTTAGTTAATCATGCCCTGAAAGTTTCAACTTAATAACCGTAACCATTCCTGTACTATTAGAGCTACGCTGTTTTGACAACATGGTTGCATGTATTGTTTATTAATTTATTTCAATATCACCCTCAACATGCCTTGAAAGCTTCAAATTAATACCTTTAACCATTCCTAATATAGGCTATTACATATTCACCCTTTTGACAATCTGGATGATCCTAGTGTCTTTTAGTTATGGTCAATATTCCTATAACATTCCCTGAAAGTTTCATCTAAAATCTTTTTAGATGTTCCAAATATATTACAGACACACCCTTTTGTAAAACCAGATGCAAGTAATGTCTTTTAATTTAGTTCAATATTCCCTGAAAATTTCAACTTTAAACCCTAATATCCCAAATACACCCTGTTAACAAACTACACCCTGTTAACAAACTACACCCTGTTAACAAACTGGATGCAGAGAGTGTCATTTAATTTAGTTTTAGTATCGTCCTCAACTTTCCTGGAAATTATCAACTTAATACCCTTAGCTGTTTCCAAATATTGCAGATAAAACCTTTTGACAGCCTGAACATACAGAGTATCTTTGTGTTTAGCTTAAAATTCTCCTCAAGATTCCTTGAAAGTTCTAGCATAATATCCTTAGTCGGCCATGAACTATTGCAAGGATCTCCTCTTTACAACCTGGATGTACATAGCGTCTGTTGATTTAGTTTGACGTCCACTTTGGCATTCTTTGAAAGTTACATCTTAATTCTTTTAGCGTTCATGATATTGCAAAATCAAATTTAGGATATCCTAAATATGTTCGGGTTTTTTTTATTTAGTTCTCAACATGCCCTAAAAGCACTAATAACCTATTAGCACTAAAAACCTTTACTTAAAAGTAAAAGCGCTAAAAACCTAATAGCAATACCTTTTTTTAGTTAATTTTTTATCTAATATTTTTTTTTATTTTTTTTTTAATTATAAAATTTTTTAATTTTTTAAAATAATTTTAAATAATTTTTTTAGATAATTTTTTTAGATACATGCTATTAGTGAGCTGGGTGCATCTATTGTCTTTTGATTTAGTTTCACAGGCCCTGAACGCTTCAGATTAACACCCTTAGTCGTTCCTGAAATATTGTGGGTACGCCTTTTTGACAAAACAGATGCACACACCCTCTATTGGTTAGCTAAACATCCCCCTCCTCATACCTAAAAAAATCAAATCTTGCAAATACTTCGTAAATACGCCATGATGACAACCAGGATGCCCGTCTTGGATTTAGTTCAACATCTTGCTCAACATGTCCTGAAAGTTCCAAGCTAATACAATTAGCGCATATTTTTTTTATTTAAGTTAGCATCCCCTTCAACATGTCGTGATGGTTCAACTCATTGTCCTTAGCCGTTCCTGACATATTCAAGATAGGTCTTTTTGGGAACCTGCATGCACAAATTGTCTTTTGATTCAGTTCAATATGCGCTGAGAGTTCCAACTTAACACCTTTAGCCGTTCTTGACACATTACATATGCACCCTTTTGACAACACTAATGTACATAGTGTCTATCGATATATTTCAATATCAACCTCATCTCGCCCTGAATGTTTCACGTTAATAACCTTAGCTCTTCCCGAGGTCTTGCAAAGAGGATATTTTGACAACAAGGTGCATATGTATAATTTTGATTCAAGGTGCATATGTATAATTTTGATTTAGTTCAAAATGACCTTAACATCACCTAAGTTTCATCCTAATACCCTTAACCTTTTCGCACGCAGCCAGGATAAAAAAAAATCCCTTTCACAATAATAAACCATATGTAAAACATTGGACGACTCGCATAATTTATATAATAACGACTCGCTGCAATGCTGCAAAGCAGCATAGTTTCCAGTTTAAAGCACTTAGAAATGCTAATTCTAGAAGTGCATCCATTTTTGGTTGACCTTCCTCCTCTACAGGGCAAGCTAAAAATGCATAAAATGGGCTTGATTACAGGAAACATTACCTACAGAGCACAGTTTATTAGTGCACAAGCCCTGCAGGTAGGAGGGCAAGGTCTGTAATCTATATTCATTTAATAAACCTTGTTTGAGTTTTTTCTTCCTGAGTTTTATCACTCTTTGTTGAATACAGACCTTGCCCTGCTGCCTACAGGGCTTATAGACTAATACACTTTGCTCTGTAGGTAATGTTACCTGTAAGCAAGCCTACTTTATTAATTTTTAGTCTTGTTGGAGGGGGATTTTATAAAGCTAGAAAATGGGTGCACTACTCAAATAATGACAAAGAAATGACATACAATCATCAGAATCTTGCTATATGCAGTAATATGCATTTTCAAAACCTTGTAATGAAACTAAAGCTTGATAAAAAATATGCAGTCGTAATTATATAAATTACGACTCGCATAATTTATATTTTTTCTCAGAGACTATTTGGGTAAAATCTTCTCTGGAGGTTCTAGCTATTGGCTTTGTAGACAATTTTAAATAAAATAACAATTTTAAATCTAAAAATTTTGATCAGCTGTCTTTGAGGGGAGGGCGACTGAAAAAGACGTGGAACGGGGTTTGATGCTCTTCAGTCACTTATGACTCTAATAATGGGCACTAGAACTTTCAATTTTGAATCGAATGAACCCCCACCAAAACTTCAGCAGTAGTTCCATCCCTACGAAGTGGTCTGGTGAGAAATAAATCATGATTGCCTTAGAAGGGGCAACATAATAAAAAGCGAACCACGGCCCTCAATAATCAAACATTTTAAAAACACGCTTTAATCAATACTGTTTCGTGAAGAAAAATTGCAATTTTCAGCTGATTCAGGCACCGTAACTGTTATTTCGATCAGTATTAACAGTAAAACTTTACTGTAAAGTCAACTTCGTGGGAATTTGAAAATCGGCATAAAATCCCTTCAAAATGGCTTCGGATCGAACGAAAAGTACACCAATATAATTGTCCTTGTCAAATACACCACGGAATACTTGGAGCCCTTTACCTTGTTCTTTAAAAAAAAATTTAACTAATTCTTCAAGTTAGCAAACGCTGAGCAAAAATCAAGACAGAAAATAAAATATAATTTTGAAAAGAATTATAAGTCTGCCTTTTCAAAACCCGATGGGGTATGAAAAAAAAACAATAAAAAAACGATAAGCTATTTTAAAAAACGAGATGTTTTTGAGTCAGGACTAAGAGGAGCCGCTGTGTTTCTCTGTGATACACGCCTATATTATGTTCCTTATTCCCTTTTAATTGTCTTGTAACTCTTCTATTCAAGCTTATGATCTGACCAAACTCGTTCTCATGTTCAACAAAAAACAACACGCCTTGACTGCAACATCCTATTTTGGTGACATCAAACAACGGAATAATGTCATAGTCATGGGAGACTCACTAGGTGACGCTGATATGGCAGAGGGAGTTCATGAGCCAGGAACTATTCTTAAGATAGGATTTTTAAATGATGAGGTAATTAAAAAACGCTAATTTATACGCACCAGTGCTACGAGAATTCTCACAGGGCTAATGTAGCATAGATGCTTTGAAATATGGGGTTAAAAACATTGTACCCCTGGGCTCAGTTTGAAAAAGACAATTTGTTATTTAATAAATAGAACCCCATTCATTTTCAAATTTGCTACACAAAAACAAAGTGACTACTCTTGTAGACGACTTAGATCATAGTGTTTTTTTCTCTCGTAGTTTTGCCAAGTTTTTTCCTGTTCTTTCTTTTTTTTATATTTAATTTTTAGACCTATGCAGGGAAGTGAACGGGCTGTATAGTAATATTGCTATTTTTGGAATGTTATTACGAATATCAGGGGGTGCTCCCTCCTTAATACCTCGCTCTTTATGCTAAAGCTTAAGTTTTTGCTCCAATCATTTGAGAATGGCTCCTGAAATACAAGGACCGTTTAGTTAGAATAATAATTTTTTTAAAAGCCCTAAAAAAAACTTTAGCGTAAAGAGTGAGGCTTTAATTTCATTCGAGAAAACTTGTTTTTTACTTAATTTCGGATCGTTTTCAAAATAATGCCAGGAAATCCAGCTCTATCTCCTTGAAAAATTCCCCTCCCCTAATGAAAATTCCTTCATGGAAAGATCCCCTCATGTAACCTCCCCTCCTACTGTGAACAATGAGCAAAATTCAAAGCTTGCAGCCCTTCCCCCCCCGGTGAATGTGGAGGAAGGGGGGGGGGTCAAGTCATGCTTAGATACATCGTCAATAGATTCTTTTTACTATGTTGGACAAAATGGCTATTTCAAAATTTTGATTGGAAGAATTTGGGGAAAAGGGGGCATCGGAGGAGGACTAGCTGCCTAATTTTCGTTCACTTAAAAAGGGCACTACAACTTTTGATTACCGATCATTGGTCCTCTCTCGATCTTCCAAGATCACTGGTTTTGTATGATTACCCCAGGAAAAAAAACAACTACTAAAAATGCCAAAAATGCTCAATTCCACATTTTTATATATAGTAGCTGGAAACCTAATAGGATTCTCTGATATGCTGAATCTGATGGTGTGATTTTTATTAGTATCAATTAAAGGGTAGGCTATGTGGGTTTTCCTTCCATTTCTCTCAAAATTGGGCAAATTTTCTTAGACTCATAACTTTTGATGGGTAATATTAACTTGATAAATTTTAGGTATTTTGAATAAACATCAATATTCGATCCTTTTGATGTATCCGTTGTTATCAAGAATCTGTTTCTTAGAGTTTCAGTTGCTATTGAGTCGCTTTGCTCTCTAATTACAGTTCGTTACCGAGAACTCCATTGAGTTCTCTTTACGCTAAAGTTTGACTCTTTCTCTCAACTCTATTTTCAAAACAGTAAAAAACTTTTGCGTAAAGAATGGGGCGCTGAGGAGGGAATAGCCCCCTTCATATACGGAGTAATTTCTGCTCGCTTCAAGTTTTAATATCGCTCCTTACTTTCAGTCAAAAAAACTTATTTTTTATTTAATTTCTGAACGTTTTTGAATTAATGCGTGTTTTGATTTTGGCTCTCCGCACATGAATAGTTAAAACGAAATTTGCATATTAATTTTTTTTTTTTTTGCTAAATGGCTCTCTCATAGTTTTGATTGGACGATTTGAAAATAATAGGAGCGTGGGAGGAGGCCTAATTAATTTCCAATTTCTTATACTTAAAAACACAACTAGAATTTTTAATCTTTTATGAACGTTTTTATAAGTAAAAATATACGTAACTTACGAATTAACTTACTTAACGAACTTATATATTCTTATGTTTTATTATGTATATGAGGAGGCTCACCTCCTCGTCAATACCTCGCTCTTTACATTAAAGCTTAAATTTTGTCCCCATTCCTTAAGAATGGTCCCTGAATCACAAAGACCGTAGAATAAATAGTTGAAATTACCAAGGAATACTTTAGCATAAAAGAGTGCCTCATACGCATAATAGTTTCTGAGCGATTAAGTGTTAATGCTGCTCCTTACTTTGAGTTGAAAAATCTTTTACATATTTATTTTGTCATTGTTCTTTTTTTTACAAATGCTAGAAAATCCTGTGCCCCCTTCATGTAATTTCTCTTCCCCTATGACCAATTCCCCCATGTAAAGTTCCCCCACATAACTCCATCCCCTCAACTCCTTCCCCAACCAAAAAAAAATCACCCTGAAAACGTGTGTACACTTGCCAATAACCATTACTATGTGTAAACACTGGTCAAAGTTTGTAACTTGCCGCCCCTCCAGATATACTTATTAGGGTTTTGAACTTTGACCCGGTGACTTTGAGAAAAAATGAGCGTGGGAGGGGGCCTAAGCACCCTCCAATTTTTTCAGTCACTGAAAAAGGGAACTAGAACTTTTAATTTCCGTTAAAGTGAGCCCTTTTGCGATATTCTAGGACCACTGGTTCGATACGATCACCACTGGGAAAAAAGAACAAAAAGCAAAAACAAACAAGTAAACACGCGTAATCTGTGATCTGTCTTGTGGCAAAAGATAGAAAATTCCACTTCTTTGTAGACAGGATTTTAAAACTTCTACTATACGGTCTCCTCTGATACGCCGAATCTGACGGTGTGATTTTCGTTAAGATTCTATGACTTCTTAGGTGTGTTTCTTCCTATTTTCTAAAACAAGGTAAATTTTCTCAGGTTCGTTACTTTTGATGGGTGTAAATAAACTTGATCAAACTTATATATTTAAAATCAGCATTAAAATAAAATTCTTTTGATGCAACTATTGGTATAAAAATTCCGCTCTTAGAATTCCGGTCGTTACTATTGAGCCGGGTCGCTCCTTAATACAGTTTGCCCTTACCTGGTAGCACGCTAATGACCCTTACTTAAACTTGAACCTGCAGCATGACCAGGGGTTTTGCCATTTACTTGGCATCGTAAATTCAGATTTTACATTGTAATTTGTTTAACCGTAAGGTCCCGATTCCACAGTCATACTTAGGGCAAGCTAACGATAGTTTTCCATTACGAGTTTGGTCTAGTGAAACTTGAACTTTTATTCCATATTTTTCGTTTTGAAATCATTTAATTTAATTTTGTTTTAGGGACGTGAAGGATCAAAAAGTACAAAAACAGTAGACTCGGTAAGTTTATAACCTACTTACTTGTACTTGTGGCGGGAGCCATCCGTTCCTCCTCGCCTGGCATCCAGGATCTTTTTGACCTCTTTGGACCAGGTTTCACGATCTTCTGCCAATTAATCTTCGAATGGGAGCCACTGGGCCGATCACAGGACTTGACTAGAAAGATTCGACGGGGCAGGTATTATGGTGGTCTCCGCAGGACGTGAAAAAACGGCACTTTTAACGGCAGTAGTGACATCTCTTCTAATCTTGCAGAGTTGGCGAATATCGAAGTTAGATATACGATGTTGTCAGCGAATTTTAAATGTTTGGTGTAAGCATCGGTGTAATTTTAAGTGTTTGATGTAAGGCATGCTCTCTCGTGTTGAAGCTTCAAGAACCAAGTTTCACATCCACAGGGTAGGATGGTTTGGACCATTACCATATAGATTCGACTTTTAGTCGGAACAGAGATTTCTTTATTCCGTTAAAAAAGGAATATATGTGACTTATTTAAACAAAGCACTTTTATATATATATATATATATATATATATATATATATATATATATATATATATATATATATATATATATATATATATATATATATACTAGCTGTTGGGTTGACGCTTCGCGCCACCCCAACACCTAGTTGGTGGGGCACTTCACAGCCCCCAAGCCCCCCAGCGCGCGTAAGTCGTTACGCGCCATTGTAGTTGTGTCCCTGTGTCCCACCTGTGAATAGATATATATATATATATATACATATATATATATATATATTTATAAATACATATATGTGTGTTTTTAACTACGTAAAATACGCGAATATACAACATTCTTCGCTGTCCCATTGTCTATGCATATAAATAGATTTTCAGGTTTACTGACTCTTGAACATGCAACATATAATTGTCCATGGGAAAAACAATCCGTATTCAGATCTATACCTCATTATTCTAATGATGTGTCCCTGTGTCCCGGTCGTCATTTATATTCCCTGTGTCCCTGTCGTCATTTGTGTCCTGGTGTCCCAGTTTGTAATTTCTCTTTGAGTATCCCGGTCGTCCTTTATATTCCCTGTGCCCCGGTCGTCATTTGTGTCCCGGTGTCCTGGTCTCTAATTTCTATTCGAACAATCCCAGTGTCCCGGTCGTCATTTATATATCCCGCCTGTGCCCCCGGCGTCCCCGTTGTAGTTGTGTCCCAGTGTCCCGGTCGTCATTTATATTCCCTGTGTCCCGGTCGTGATTTGTGTCCGGGTGTCCCAGTGTGTAATTTCTCTTTGAGGTTCCCGGTCGTCATTTATATTCCCTGTGTCGCGGTCGTCATTTGTGTCCCGGTGTCCCGGTATGTAATTTCATCAGTTGACAAACATGACGTCAGTCGACATATATACATATATATATATATATACATATATATACATATATATACATATATATATATATACATATATATATATATATATATATATATATATATATATATATATATATATATATATATATATATATATATATATATATATATATTATTCCCAGTATCCCGGTCGTCATTTGTGTCCCAGTGTTCCCCTTTTAGTTTTTTTTTTATTGGTTTTGACCTTTTTTTAGGATTTTTAGTTTTTTTCTTTTTTCTTTTTAGTTTTTTTGAAGTTTTTATCTTTTTAGTTTTTTTATTTTTATTTATATTTTTTTAGTTTTCTTTTTCTCCTTTGTTTTAAAGCTTTTAATTGTTTTAAAAAGTAGAATTGTGGCAAAGAGTCAAACTTTAGCGTAAAGAGCGAGGGATTGCGGAGGGGACAACCCATTTCATATACGGAGTAAATTCTGTTCATTTTAAGTTTTAATGTCGCTACTTACTTTCAGCTAAAAAAATTATTTTTTTTTATTTAATTTCTGAACGTTTTTGAATTAATGCATGTTTGGTTTTGGCTCTCCGCACATAAATTATTAAAATGAAATTTGTATATTAGTTCTTTTTTTTGGCTAAATGGCTTTCTCTTAATTTTGATCAGACGATTTTGAGAAATAAGGGGTGGAGAAGGAGGCCTAGTTGCCCTCCAATTTTTCGGTTACTTAAAAAAGCAACTAGAACTTTTTATTTTTAACGAACGTTTTTATTAGTAAAAAATATACGTAACTTAAGAATTAACCTACGTAACAAACTTTCATAATCTTATATTTTTATTATGTCTACGAGGGGGTTTGTACCCTCGTTAAGATCTCGCTCTTTGCACTAAATCGTAAGTTTTGTCCCAATTCTTTAAGAATGACCCCTGAATCAGAAAGGCCGTAGAATAAATAGTTGAAATTACTAAAAATACTTTAGCATAAAGAGCGAGTTATTTATCTCCTCCTAAATACCTCGCTCTTTATACTAAAGTATTTTTAGAACCCCTCATATGCGTAATAATCTCTGTTTGTTTTAAGTTTCAATGCTACTCCTTCCTTTCATTTGAAAAAAAATGTTTTCATGTTTATTTCTTATAGTAATGCTAGAAAACCCTGCGCCCATCTCATTGAATTTTTCTTCCCCTATGACAGATTCCTCCAAGGAAAGATCCTCCAACATAGCCCCCTCCCCTCAGCCCCACCCCCAAACAAAATAAACCCCCCCCCCCCGAAAACGTCTGTACACTTCCCAATAACCATTACTATATGTAAACACTGGTCAAAGTTTGTAACTTGCAGCCCCTCTCTCAGGGATTGTGGGGGAGTAAGTCATCCCAAAGACATAGTTATTATGGTTTTTGACTAAGTTGAACAATATGGCACAAATTTTGTTGAACAAATTTTGATCCGTTTACTTTGGGAAAAAAATGAGTGTGGGAGGGGGCCTAGATACCCTCCAATTTTGTTGGTAACTTAAAAAGGGCACTAGAACTTTTCATTTCCGTTAGAATGAGCCCTCTTGCGACATTCAAGGACCACTTGGTCGATACGATGACCCCTGGGAAAAAGAAAAAGAAAAACAAAAAAACAAACAAACAAATAAACACGCACCCGTGATTTGTCTTCTAGCAAAAAATGCAAAATATCACATTTTTGTAGATAGAAGCTTGAAACTTCTACAGTAGGGTTCTCTGATACGCTGAATCTGATGTTGTCATTTTCGTTAAGATTTTACGACTTTTAGGGGGTGTTTCCCCCTATTTTCTTAAACAATGCAAATTTTCTCAGGCTCGTAACTTTTGACGGGTAAGACTAAACTTGATGAAACTTATATATTTAAAATCATCATTAAAATGCGTTTCTTTTGATGTAACTATTGATATCAAAATTCATTTTTTTAGAGTTTTGGTTACTATTGAGCCGGGTCGCTCCTTACTACAGTTCGTTACCACGAACTGTTTGATTCAGGCCTGAAGGCAAAAGAATTTGATTGTAGGAAATTGTTAATAAAGAATTTTCTGTTCCCCGAGATATTATTTTAGCCTTCAATGAATTGTGTGCAAGCGTGTATTCACTGAATGTAAAAAATAAAAACTGTTTAAAGGAATTGAAAGCGAAAAAAAAACACAAAAAATGAAACAAAATTATAGCATAAAAATTGTAAATTAATGATTTCATAGTCAGCCATAGTCATTCATCCAGTCATAGATAAACTGTGGAAAGTAGCAAGTTGTAAACAAATCATGAAGTAAAATAATATTTGGAGAAACACTATCAAAGATACTAACTATAAAATAAGCATTTTGTATTCATGATGGATGCTTTGTTGGGTATCGTCCCAACTCTAAATTCCAATGTACATAAGAGTACTAGTGATACGATTACTAATCTCTACCGATACAACAACGTAAATCCAAGAAATTATCATCTATCAAATTTTCAGTCGTTTAGTCATCTTTTCTAATTCTGGAACTGCGGTATAGTAAAGAGCGTTTGACTAGGCCGTCTATTATATAGTTTTAGTTTATCTCACTCAGCCATTTCATTTAAAAGTACTCCGTCTTCTTGATAAAGGTAGCTTCTAGAAAGGCTGGGAATCCATTGTCTCGTTTTGTCTTATGGTATTATAATCCTTTCGTATGCCTATATTAGTAAAATCTTGGGTTGAACTTTTCGTTCGAAAAGTCCCTTGCTGAAAGTATCTGAGTTAGTATTTGTGTTGTTTTTCGTTTGCTTTTATTCCTTTTTTTTCTTCAAGTGCAAAGGTTTTGTCGCCCTTTTTCTTTGCATTTCTCTTTGTGCTTATGTTATCTGTATTATTGTTCTTAAAATTTGCTAATTCCTTATCTCCCTCTCTTTTTTTCTCTTCAGCACACAGCATTAGCAAGCAAACTGTAAAGCTCATTTTTTTAAAATAAATTTTCCGCATCGCAGTTAGGTAACAAAATTCACTTTTTTAATAATCAATTCAACTTTTTCGGGAATACTACCGGGAATACTTGGGGAAGGTTTGTACGTTCAAAATTTTCCCACAAAATAAAGGGTCACTTACTATCTTATCGACATTGTTTTTGAATCAGCGTTATTTTGTGGTCTTTGAGGGCTCTTATGAAGTTTCTTTTTGACTTCGCACGCAATCGGTTTACTATACCGGTACGTGGTCTATCGGATTTGTTCCACATTCTGAGTCACAATTTAGCTGAATCGCATGCTACGAAAAGACTGGCGTTTTTAGACCAGTCGGTAATTTCTTATTAATTAACATCTAGTTGGGACAGCATGGTTTTCCATGCATCGAAGCGCGTGGTTGATAGTTCATAAGCTTCTCGTGTTCACCAATATTTTTCGAAGAATACCTTTGAAGGGACTCTCTCACTATACCTAGTGATCGTTATGTTCAATTTCTGGGTATTCTTACTAATAAGAATATCTCTTTCTGGCATCATATTAGTCAAATTAAAACAAAGAGTTCAAAGAATCTTGGAATTCATGGAAAGGTCAAACATCGTTTTCCTGGGTTGAATAAAAAAACAACAGTTTAATTGCGTCTTGCGTCTATTTTAGCCCCATTATATGGATGTCAACATTTTCTTTCTCTCTGATACAACTCCATCTGGTATACGAAAGAGCACGGGATCTTATCATTGAAACTAACAATTGTATTCTTAAGCCTTTGCTTGATTTCAATTTAATATATAGGGCTTCAGTCGTGTCTTTCGTTTTTCTTCAATTACAACCCTACGGCCCTTAAAACTTGATAGTCTTTTGACTTTGACCATTCTACATATTGTTTATGTAATTATGACAGCATTTGGATTCCATTGAGTCCATCAGTAGGGTCAACCTTCAACCTTCTGATAGCTCGTCTGCCCGCCTTGAATAATTGATCTGTGTTGGCTTGAATGTGTCGCTCATTTGGTGCCTTTAAAGGAATTGAAAAAAAACTTTCTGGATTTTCGGAAGATTTATTTATTCACTTATATATTTTCTTTTTTTTTTCTCTTTTTATTTTTCAAGATATTCTATTTTTTCTGCGATCGAGCCGAATTTTTGATAAAACTAACTTTATCTCTATCTAAGAGACACCGATTTACAAAGATAGAGGGGGGGCTCAATATAAGCTATAAAAACCTCAAAATTACAACCAAAGAGAAAGACTGTTGGGTCAAACATCGCAACTTTTTGGATATGTGTTTCCAGAATATATATACTACAGAACATAGTAAGTAGCATGGGCATGGCGGTGTCCTTCCGTGATCAACAACTTATGATCAAAATATGTTTTATTTTTATAGCGGCTGGGCTGCATTGTTCTGATGTATGTTCCATAGGTTTTGAGGGGCTTAGAGTAAGGAGCAACATTTTTTCGCCTGCAATGATCAAGTTACAATTATATTAAGTTCTTTTCTATATGTCGGTAATGCTGCCAAATTTACAATTCTGCATTTTATTTTCTAGATTGAAGAGAGATTGCCAAGATTTATGGAAGCATTTGACCTAGTTTTGGTTGATGACCAGACATTCAACATACCTCTAGAGATTCTAAGCACAATTGCATTGGACTAAATTCTTTTGATGCATTGTTATTATGGCTCAACTGTTTGCATACAATCATGTGGATGACGTGTACTAGGGTACCAAATCAGTTAACTTTATAAAATCGAATAAATAAGGCAAACAATCTATTCTTTCATAGTTATTTTTTATTCTTTTCTTAGTAAAGCGAAAATTGGTACTGCAATTGGAGTTACCACCTGTAGCACGAAAATGCTATTTTAGCAATTTTGCAGTCAACTTTTTCAATGTAGCACCAAAACTTGCTGTGTAGCACGCAATTCTGGGCAATTATAGCACTTTAGGAACTGACTATGGTGGCAATCCTGGCTGCAATACCCAGGTAGAGTCATCTCTGGTCCAAGTAGTAACTCGCAAATCTTGATACCCGAGAAATTTAAATTTATTAAAATTGATTATAATGTCAGCTAATTTCGATGCTCAAGAAAATCAAAAAAGCTATGTAGATAAAATAAATGTATATTTAAAGGGGGTCGATTGGACCATTAAGCGTTAAAACAGCTACGGTATGACGGTAAAAATAAGTAAATGATATAAACTCATGAAAAATGGGGAAATATTTTTGTTCACGTACAACCATCACCCTCTTCCCCCAAGAACCAAAAAGTAAAGTCAAAAAAATAATCATTTATGTGCGCTGCAAAGCATTCGTTGTTGCTCTAACCAAAAAAAAAAATGCTAGAAAAGATTCTAAATTACCCTGAGAGCACAAATGAAAAATATTGCCAGTGAAACCCAACTACCGGTTTTCCTCAAATTTAGGAAATTGCTATACCGCCTTTAAATGTCTGTGCGTCTCTAAATTAGCGGGTTTGTGTCACATTTTTTTTTTTTTTTTTTTATGACAATTGTTGAAGAACAACAGCTCAAACAGAAGAGCCGTTGGTTGGAATGAGAAGTATTTTTAAAGCACTATAAAACTTTTGCGCATCAGGGGGGGGGGGTTGTGAGGAAGATAAGCCTACCTTTTCTGCACCTAGAGAGCTCAAAAAATAGTTTTGATACTTCTAAGCGATTGGCTATATCAGAATTTTCAATCGATAGGAAATTAGTCCTCTTTGTAGCCGAACCGTAGTTTAGTTCCACAAAGTGGAAGAAAATATCACTTTTCCGTGGCACAAGCGTTTTTGCTGCTTTAAAAGGGCACTAGAACCTTTAAGTTTCGTTAAAAGCCCTCTTCCATCCCTCTAGGATTATTGGTTCAATATGATTAGACCCCTAAACCGCGCCGATTATAGAATTCAGCAGCGGCGGATACAATTACGCTAGGCGGCACCACACCTCCGGCGGAGCTGAAAAATTTTCGGCGGCGCGCAGTCAATTGTTCGACGTTTGTTCTATTTAAAAAAAAATAGGCTACTTTTAAAAAGTTTTGAAAACCAAATTGGTAATACAAAACAAGTTTTATTCAACTGAAAGTAAGGACCAACATTAAAACTTAAAGAAAAGAAATTATTCCGTATATGAGGGGTCTGCCCCCTCCTCAACATCCCACTCTTTAAGCTAAAGTTTGAAATTTTGTCCCAATTCTTTAAGAGTGACTCCTGAAACAGAAGGGTCATTAAATTAGAATCGAAACCTGTTTTAAACTGCTGGAAAATTGTAGCTTGAAGAGAGGGGCATTAAGGAGGCGGCAACCTCCCTCATATACGGAATAATTTCTGTTCGTTGGCATATTCTTTTTTTCCTATTTCATTTCTGCTCTATAGAAATCTGGTTTGTTTTCCTGTTCCTGTTTTTGATCTATGCCAAAAGGTACATTAGTAGTTCCTTGTGACCATGCATCCCATCTAAGGAATTTCGAATTGTATGCGAAGCGGGAAAAAAGTGAATATTTCAATAGATTTTGGTGGAGGACGAGCTTGCGCAGCTCTGATGGCTTGGTGCTTCAGTAAATGGTTAGTAGTAGTGATAGGAGTAGCATTGGTAAAATCCTAAGTTATAAGGTTTTCACTATCTTAGAAAGCAGTTAAGTTTGGTGAATGAGTTAAATTATAAGCCATATTCGGATTATTTTTTTCTTCAAATCTATGACACATTTCCTGCGTTTTTTTTAGAATCTGAAGTCAGGATTTAGAAAAGTTGTGATGCTCAAACACGTTCCCTGTGCCTTACTTGTGTAGTGGATTCTAACTTTCATAGACTAAGAATAATTTTGTCAAAGTTCATAAGCGGTCAGTGCCCTTCGGAGGAGAGACTAAATGCTTTGGAGGGAGAGGAGGCTCAGTGCCCTTTGGAGGGGAAGGAGAAGAGGCCATGGATTCGAAACACCTTCCCAAGACATAATTAATTCCCAAGACTTCTAAACGAAGCATGTCGGATAAAAGAAATAACATTAGATTCCTTATTATATGCTCTGGTAACATCCTAGATTAGAGGCTCTACAGAAGAAAGCATCTTAATAAAATTAAATAGTACCATCAAATTCCTTATTTTACATTCGTCAAATACCACATTTGTGTTTTTGACAGTGCATCCCTCCCCCTGATGGTCCCACATATAGAACTAAAAAAAAAGGTAAAGGATACGGTATTAGACTTTACAGTCCGTACCGGCGGTGCTGATCTCCGTTTCTTGGCCCTTCAGCCAGGAAGTGTAATGGGGGGTTGGGGGCCAACCATCCTGTGCTTTCGCACACCCTTCCTGTTTACCTTCCCCAGATTTCTCCAGGTACCCATTTAGAGCTGGGTCGACTCTAGCTAAGCTTACAGAGTCACGCCACTGACCCCCGTCCCAAACTGAAGAATTGGGTACACCGAGATTCGAACTCACGTCCTCTCAGACAAGGGATCTCGAATCTAGCGCACCATCCAATTCGGCCAGGGCGGCTTTACTAGAACTAGGTAAAACTAGAACTATGGGACAGGGCTAGATATACAACTAGGTAAAACTAAATAGAAAATACTAAAAGAAGACATTAAAACAATTAAATTCTTGCTTTGGTAAAAAGGCCTATATAGGCTAGTGGTTGTCTACTTCTAAAGGAAAGCAAAGAAAAATAGAGCTGTTAGATTCCTTATTTTAAGCCCTTTCAAAATATCATGGTTCCTTTTCTCACAGTGCAGCCCTTTCGCCTGATGGTCCCAGATATAGTCCTAAGCAATATATCACTTTTTTGTTTATCATCTCGTGTTGTCATGTTGTTTTTCTTGAAATGGTGGGTATAAGCCTAGCGTTGGGGCTATTGAGAAGGAAACATGTTAAGAAAACAATTCTTACTTCATAATATGCAAGAAAATTGTAGTTAAAACCTTTTTAAAGACTTCTGTTATACTTTACCCTCACCCCCTTTTGAGCCTTTTCAGTGGCCTTTTCAAAAAGCTTTTTCGGCAGCGGTTTTTGGCACGGCTTCGGGGACTAGATATGATCACCCATGGGAAAAAAATAAACACGCACTCCCTGATCTCTCTTCTGGGAAAAAAAATTTCATAGTCTGTAGATAATAGCATGAGCACCCACAGAAAAAAATTTCCAAGCGGGGGGGGGAGGACGCAGAGACCACAAAAGCAGGTTTTGATGAGGGGGACGAAAATATATTCTAGAGTATATTTTGTTAGGTGTAAGTTTCTCTCTGAATACATTTAGAAACAAATTATGAAAATAAAATATTTAACTAATTTTACATCCAAAATGAAACAAAACTAAATGGCAAGCATCAATTCATTTAATCTATTATATATTTGATTATTTTGCACTATTAGGTATCCAATCTTAATACATTGCGTCCAAAACCTAGAGTAAAAGAAAATCAGACTCAAACAGAAATTCAAGGAAAGATTCTTTGTTTCCTAAGATTAAAACAGGTGTAGACTTGTTTTTATGCCATTTCCTAAGTCTTTGTATAAGCTACAGAAAGAGTAGAGACAGGAATTTAAAAACACCTTCCAAAGGGATATTTTAGGCTCAGATTTTATTCCCGGAAGCTTCATTTCCAAAACCTCCAACAGCTCCAACACCTCCAACAGGTTTCCAAAACCTCAAAGTGAGGTAAAAAAAATTATGGAGTAGCAAAATAAAAGCTAAATTTAAACTTACAATCCAGCTGCCATATTGACCCTGGTTTCTGCTTTCGATGCAACGATGAAAAGATAATGTAGCAAAAAACCCTTAAGCTAAAATTCCTCCCAAATTATTAAAAGAATGAACATAAAGTAAGGGGTTCGAGCCCTGGTGTTGCTGATTATTTAGTTTGGAAACTAAACTCATCCAGAGTTGACCCAGCTTCAAATAGGTAACTGGAGAAATTTTGGAGAAGACACTGAAATAGATTAAGACTGAAATAGAGTAAGACTGAAATAGATTGGCTTAGGTTAGCTAAACCAATTGACTTTATAGCCCTTGAAAATGACACCCTGGCCTTTATAATGCTTTGGACTTTCAGGATTTCAAGGGTTTTAGACAAGAGATACTATTTGACTTTAGTTTTAATGTTGCTCTTTACTTTTCTTTGAAAAACTTTTTTATAAGAAAAACTTTTTAAAATTATTGGTATGAAAAAATTTGATAAATGAAATAAAGGAGAAACATCCATCGAAATAAATTTTATCCTTAATTTTAGTTTTGTCGTTTAATTATAAAAAAATTTCTAGTTAAACGGCCATTGTGCTTCAAAAGTCGTTCTTACAGAGCTGGGACAAAATGTCAAACTTTAGCGTAGACAGTGAGGCATTGAAGAGCGACATATAACTTTTGTTCGTAAAGAGTTCCTCTCCTCCCTGCAAAGCTCCTCCCACATAAAATACACTCAGTCCCCATCCACAGAAAAATTTTCAGGGGAAAAATGTCCCCTGGAAAGAAGCTATTGCAGAAAAATCCCCCATGGAGAAAATCTCCCGAGTCAAGTCTCCCATGAAAAAATCTCCAGACAATTCCAACCTCGATAAAAATATCTCCCATACCAGGGACCATTCGCCGAAACATCTCCACATGTAAAATTGAGCCAGCAAAGGCAAAGTAAGACAAATAAAAAGAGTTTTTGTAGAAATTCTAGCAAATTCCCGTGCTGAAAAATTTTACTTGGAAAGTTAATCCCTGGAAAGTCATCTCCCCATAGAAGAAATCCTCCCCCCCCCAAAAGAAAATGTCTATTTCCCAATAACAAATACAATACATGAACAATAGGCAGATTTCATAACTTACAACCCTTTTCCCAGGGGCTATGAGGGATCATGTTATCCTGAAATGTATAATTATTGGACCTTTCAACTATGCCAATCAAAATGGTCATCCCAAAATTTTGATTCGACGAATTTGGGGAAAAAGGGCGTGGGAGGGGGCTATTTGAAGGGACACTAGAACTTTTTATTTTCGCTCGATGAGGCTTCTCCCGATATTTTATGGTTCGATACGATCATCCTCTGAGAAAAAAAAAATAAAAAAATAAACACTCATCCGTGATCTTTCTTCTGGCAAAAAAAATATAAACTTCCACACTTTTGCAGATGAAAGCTTGAAACCTCTGCAACAGTGTTCTTTGATGTAAGGTTCATTTGCAATAGGACTCATTCGGATCACGAGACTTTTTGGGGCGCTAAACCTCACTCTTGAGCTAATGACTGTTTTTTCAATTCTTTAAGACCAACAGCTGAAACAAAAACACTGTTGAATTAGAAAAAGTATTTTTACAGCAGCGGTCTTTATCTGTATATATTAATCACGCTTTTGTCACTTAGGTTCATGAAGCCCACTTTCTTCTGAAGACTTGTTTACTTAGACTTAATTCCTCTCACGTCGGTTGGTGCGCAAGGCGACAACGATGTCTCTCTAAGACAACCTCTGAAGAGATTGCGGCCACAGGTGAAGCTAAGATGTACTGCCAGTGTATCCTCCCTCTTTAGGCATCAGCCACGCTACGCTTTTTGCCATCCATAAACTCTAATGTCGGGAGGAACCCAGTACCAAACATCACAAGGGGGCACGTCACCGCCCAGACGGACCATTTCACCCCAATACCACCATCTACTACTTCTGATTTTCTCAGCTATAATAGTGGCTTTGTTTTTTTATGCATGAAGAGAGGAAATCCTTATTTAACCTAATATAAAATAATCAAGAGTATTGAGCTCTTTCAACTATTTTAAGAGTGGACGATTTTAGTAGGTGATTTTACCGCCTTTATTTTTTATGCATAATTTACATTCTTTTTGCATTTTTTTTTTTTTGTTCTATTGGGGCACAAAAAGCTTTTCAGCGGATCAGAAAGACATATATTTACCTCTCAACAAAATTTTGAAGTTTTCCCCTCCCACTAGCACTACCCGAAAGTTTCCACTTCATCCCCAAAGCCATTCCTGGCGTATTGTAGATTTCCTATTTGAATAACAAGAATACAGTTAGTGTATTTTGAGATCAGCACCGCCGGTAGGGACTGTAAAGTCTAATGCCGTATCCTTTACCTTTACCTTTACCTGTCCACTAGGTATGGAGGTTCATACGGATCCTGCTTATGTTTGCAGTTCGTTTGGTACAATATACGTTGAGGGAAAGGATTGATTCTGAAATTAGTAAAGGTATAAAATGTATATGGGCCCTACGAGTTACGTTGCATAGCTTTGGAGATCATGCAACATTTCCAAAAATTCTGTTAATTTATGATAATGATCACATAGCCTAGCAGGACCTTTTTTTCTTAATACCCTCCCCCTTTTTATTATTCCAAGACGATATTTTTAATTTTTAGACCCTTTGATTTTTAATTTTCAGCTGACGATAATTTCTAATTTTTAACTTACATTGACTTTTTACAAACTTTATTGAAAGTCTAAATTTTAGACTTTCAATTTATAATTTTTAGTTAACGATAATTTCTAATTTTCAACTTATTTGATGTTCAAGAGTTTTTCTGATTTCTCTTTATTCTTTTATTCCAAAGTGAAGCGGGTCAAGATCATTCCAACCCACTTTCTAATTCATATTCTACCTATTTTTTGTTTCCAAATCTTCTTACTCAATGTTTTTTTTTTCATTTTAAAAAAAAGGTCACGATACAAAACCTGAAAATTACAAAAAAACACATTTATATTTAAAAATAAATTGACAGAAATTTTATAAAGTTAAAAGATTTGAAAAAAAATTTCTTAAATATTAGATCTTAGTTCCCGTCTCAAGATCTTCCCTGAAGCAGATTTTGGTATTGAACTTGCTATCACAACACCACCTCTCAGCTGTTTGTGGGGAGCCACCTTTTGAGCAACAAAATCAGCTATATTTTTCTCAGATAGTTCAGCTCCTAGAAGAATAATAAGAAATCAAATACTCACTATACATTTACCGGTTCTACTAGTGATTATATAATTAAAGTATCTCACAGTATAAGATATTTAGGGTTTCCCAAAGTTAGTAACACAGTCGAAACAATTTGACCGTTAAAATATTTAGCTGTACCTGTGAAAATTTGATCATTTTTATGCTTAAAAAACAAAAATAGGACGAAAAAGAAAAAAAAGACTGAATATTTTACTAACAGATCCAGGATAAAAAGTGTGTGTTTAATTTCATTTGTGTATGTCTTTGGTCTATTTTAGCAGTAAGCCAATGACAAGCGCATGGCTGAAAAGAAAGTCGATAACCCCAGCATTTTTCAAACTTGATTAGCACCTGTGCGGAATATAAAACCATTAAAGAGCCATATGATTTTTTAGAAATAAACTTTCTGTTTCTCTGTGGTTTGGTTATTGCCTACACTAAAAAGTGGGTGTTTTACTTTCATTCGTTTACACCTTTAATGTATTTTAGTAGTAAGCTAATGACAAGCGTATGGCTGAAAAGAAAGTCGATAACCCCAGCATATTTCAAACTTGATTAGCTTCTGCGTGAAATTTTAAACAGTAAAGATAATTGTGAGCCATAAGATTTCTTAGAAGTAAACTTTCTATTTCTCTGTGGTTTAGTTATTGCCTTAATCGCATTATAATCACATTAGTCGAAATAAATGGTCAAATATATGGATCAGCCTTTTTTCTTTAACTTCGTCTTCACGGCTGCACTACAGCAGCAGAAAATTAAAATGAATCAGGACTCGGTTTGGAAGAAAAACAGAAGCACCAATTCAATCCCAGGCTTTTTTTTAAATCTTACTGTTTCCTTATCACTAGTCAAATTCAGCAGACATAGAAGAATAGTACTAATTCAGTTTCATTCCTTCAAAAGATTTTCTGATAATCTGCTATAGGAGTTAAGAATCGTAAACACTATGGTGGAGTGCTATGCCCTAGCTAGGGCATAGCACAATACGGATAGCGAAATTGCTGTTTCAAGCTTTATTCACTAAATTGAGCCATATTTTAGGAGGCCAGTTTCGCCTGTCACTCAGACTATCTCTCTTGGCTTTGTCTCCAATTGGCCAATGGCTTGAAGGCAACTTACTTTTGATTCAAAAGAGATTAAAAATCTACCTTCAATCTAAAAACTATGATTTAGTTTTGGTATGTCAGTCATACAGTCTACGCTTCAAAACTGAACAATTTTCAACTCAACAAAGTGCAATGGTGTCTTATTATGGGTGCCTTAGCCGTGATAATTCAATTTTTATCGACACGACAAGGTTGCTACCACGCTTTTTATTTGATAAAGTTAGTCAAGTGAAGAAATGATATCTTCCAAATTCATAAAACACTATTGCACGGACAGTCCTATATTCCTTAATAAAGAATTTTTTTTCATATTTATTCTATTTATGACTTGTATGACATCTATGAAACTCAAGATATATCCACTATTTCTGCAATGAATAAGACATTTAAAATCCAAGCCCATGTGAATGAGGTTTAATTCAAAGGCGATGTAAGCACTCGGATGAACTTTATTTATGTTTTATTTACTTATATTACTAAACCTAAGAACCTACACAAAAATTATACATGTTTAGTAAATAATGACACTGCAAGGACCATGAAGTTTTTATTTTGTTAGAAATACTTTAATTCTAGACTTTAGGCTTTTTATGACAATTTGACCACTAGGTGGCACTGGTTAACTAGTGCTGCTCTTGCTTAGCGCCAGACGTTTGGAGGACAATTCTTGAAGACGAAGATTCTTCAAAGAGACAAATATTCAGGAGACTGCTCGTCATGAACAAAACTTGTTATGAAGGAAATTTTTAAAGGGGGAAACTTGTCCTAGCAGAAAAATGTAGAGAATGCTGTGGGACTTTTTTTTAGACAGATCAAGTCATACAGGGACATTGTCCAAGGTATTATGTAATAGTGATGACAGTGACAATAATTCTAATAATGATCTTACAATAGCTTGTGGTGACCACAAGGAGTGCAGACACAAAAAAAATTAAGGCAAGATATTAAACAACTTTTTTCCGGAGGCTTCAGAGATGCTTAGACAACGTATGTTTTTTTAACACCGAATGAGTTTTATTTTTTATGATATGATAAAATGGAAAAGCTGGTTGATTGAAGAGCAAAGTTTCTTTAAAAAATACGATTTTCTGTTCAAAACTCTCAGAAGATAATCGAGATAAAACACTTGCAATTACAAACTGGCTGTAGCTTGTGACTCTCAAGATGACCTGACTCTCAAGATGCTCTCAGTAAAGCACAAGAGGAACTTTAGCGGGAAAGGTTTCACTAGCGGGTAGGGTAGCTCCTCTCGTATATAAATTGTTTTTGCCAGCGTTTTCAAAATACTTCACAGAATACGACGGTATACCAAAGGTGCTAGCTATTATTAAGCTACATTTGGATAAATGATCTAAATAAAGCTAGCAAACTAATGAATATTGAGGAAACTGTCACGATTGGCATATGTTGGGCATTGGTTTCTGATTTGCCTTTTAGCTATTGGATAGAAAAATACAATAAATGGATATACTTTGCATCCTTAAATTTTCTCTGTGTGATACTTTCTCTTCGACAAAATCAGCGGTTGTATATTGTGTTGTCTATTATATATGTATCTGAGCCATATATTAAACAATGAATGTATTTAACTACTATGTTTTTGATCGAGTATTATACGATGTTTGGTTCTAAAAATTTTCCAAATGTAAAACAAGCTTTTTTCGGTTGTTTTGATAAAACAAAATCATAAAAACACAATATTGATGGGTTTATAAAATCATCTAACGTGAACGTACCTTAACCAAGTTAGAACTTGTACTAATTGAAAGTCAAATGTATCTTAGCCTAAGATATATTTTTATGGCTTGGAAAAGGTATCTTTGAATGTTTAGCAAAAAGATAAATATAAGTAAACAGAAACATAATAATAAACAGCGCAGCAATATATAAATAAACAATAGCACAAAATCTAAATAATAATATAATATTGTTATAAATAATATGATAATAAAAAAAACAGTAATATAAGCTTAGACAAATATTATCTGACCTCAAAGGCCGGATACACCTTTGTGATTTTCTGACAGAGCACGAGTAAATTTATTTATTGGATGTCTATATGCCCGAAAGATGGGAGTTTCGGGGGCTTCTTCTTGGTTTTTGAATGAGATGACAGTGCAAGAGCAATACAAGTGAAGGCTAGCATCCATCTTTTCATTTAAGTAAACTATTCCATAATTGTGTAATCTAACGGGCTATGGCTTTGCTGCAGCCATATTTAAGCTTAATATGCGATCTCATTTATTTATTCTTATAGTGCAGATTAGCTTATTACCAGTCACTAAAATTATTTCTAGATGTGTAACTTAAACTAGAACTTTAAGCTGGCTTATCCTGTGTTTAATCTGAGTAGTTAGCACGTTAAACTTGAAATCCTGAGGACTGAGGTTCAAGTTCTTCTATAGCTGGTTATTTGATTTGGAACGGAGGCTACTGGTATGACTCTTCAAGCTCAGCCATGGTCAACCCAGCTCAAAAAGGGTACCTGGAGAAATCTGGTGGGGGGGGGGGAACGGGAAGCGTCGATGATATGCCATTGATAACTCACTGCACTCTCAGCCGAAGGCAGAGAATCAGGAGATCGGTACCTGCGCTACGCAGACCCGGTCAGCGTGGTAAATTTTTTTTTTTTTATTTATAAATTAAGAAGTATATAAATTTAAGATCGTTTAATAAAAAATTTACTGTCTAATTATTTGATATAAATGACACTTCAACAGCATAACTTTTCAATCAATCAATAATCTTTTCCAACTTGTGTTATATATTGTCTCTGGACTATCCGTGCAGTAGGTTTTACTTCAGTATTAAATTTGGTGATTTAGACCACGGTAGCATAAATCAGACCATGCTGTCCATATTTTGGTATTCAAGCTTCCCACATGTCTAGGTAGCTAGACAGATAAAAATGTAAAGTGATTGCTCATACATAATGCAAAACCAGGCAACTTTCATTTGAAGGGATTACGTCTTTAGGATACTTTGATTCATTTGCATGATAAAATGTCAAAGATAAAATGTCATAACAGATAAAAATGTCATTTGCAAAGTGATTGCTCATATATAATGCAAAACCAGGCAACTTTCATTTGAATGGATTACGTCTTTAGGATACTTTGATTCATTTGCATGATAAAATGTCAAAGATAAAATGTCATAACAGATAAAAATGTCATTTGCAAAGTGATTGCTCATATATAATGCAAAACCAGGCAACTTTCATTTGAATGGATTACGTCTTTAGGATACTTTGATTCATTTGCATGATAAAATGTCAAAGATAAAATGTCATAACAGATAAAAATGTCATTTGCAAAGTGATTGCTCATATATAATGCAAAACCAGGCAACTTTCATTTGAATGGATTACGTCTTTAGGATACTTTGATTCATTTGCATGATAAAATGTCAAAGATAAAATGTCATAACAGATAAAAATGTCATTTGCAAAGTGATTGCTCATATATAATGCAAAACCAGGCAACTTTCATTTGAATGGATTACGTCTTTAGGATACTTTGATTCATTTGCATGATAAAATGTCAAAGATAAAATGTCATAACAGATAAAAATGTCATTTGCAAAGTGATTGCTCATACATAATGCAAAACCAGGCAACTTTCATTTGAAGGGATTACGTCTTTAGGATACTTTGATTCATTCCACAGCGCAAAAGTTTTGCTAGTTTTTTAAGAGGCTAAGGAAAAAACAAAAATTTTAAAAATCATTTTAATATTTTAAATTTTTTCATGGCCTATAAATTTTAGGTTTGAAATGCACTCTCACATTTAATCCCAATTCAATTAGGCTATGAGCAAACGTATTTCTGGTACTAAAAACGCATGAAGGCCATTGGTGCGTATTTTCTGTGTCAAAAAGATGAGGAAAATTTTTGTGAGGAGTTTAACAGACGGAAAAAAATCACACTTTTTTATTCACAGGTAAAGCAAGCAAGCCATTTTACATCTGATTTAACAAAGATTTACCTGGTTTAACCACAACATAGGCTTTTGGTGCTTCTCCAGTCCTTTCGTCAGGTACACCAATCACAGCAACATCGTCAATCTGGGGGTGAGATCGCAGCAAATCTTCAAGCTCGCTGGGAGCAACTTGAAGGCCTTTTACCTTAAGAGTATTTATAATAAGTGATTATTGTGAGGTGTCACAAGTACCTTTTTTGTTCTCAAGCAATCATATGATGTTTTTCAGGCAAAATTTTTCTGAAACCTCAACCTCCTCCTAGGAAAATGTACCGAGGTTTGGAGTCCCTTTTGAAGTAAGTTCGAAGGATATTAATAATAACGCTAGGATGGTACCAACATAATTCTGAAAGGGCAGCATAATGAAGTATCATAATAAAAAGCCACTAGTAATCGCTATGTGAAAATTGAATGGAAGGTAAATGAAAAATAAATAAAAACATCAAAATTGCAAACTAATTTTAAAATTAGAGGAACTCTATGTAATGAACTACCCCACTGTAAACTACTTCAAGACAACAGCTTAGGTCGACATACTCATCTTACCAGTTCAAGATAAATTTGGGAACTCAATTTTCGACATTTCCCAAAATTCGATGCTCTAGCACAGGGGTCTCCAAACTATGGCCCGCGGGCCACATCCGGCCCACCCAATAATTTCATCCGCCCCGTCAAACAAATCCCCGTGTGGTGACCTTGAAAAAAAAAATATCGTACGACTGACATCGTAGCTGGGGCTCAAAGCTGGGGTTTTTGACTGGTGGCGCTCAGGTGGCTCAGCCCGAGTCAGTTTCCCTCTCTCGATCGTGTGAATCACAGATACTAGTACTGGTAGGTATGTGTAGGGGTGGAGGGCGAGTGGGGCTTCGTTGTATTTTGTGCGGTAATGTGAGATAGAGGGTGGGGTGAGTGAACTGAGGTGTTGATAGGGTTTGATCACTGATGACGTGTTGCGAACAGTGTTGTCATCGGCTGCGTGGTGTGTGGTTAGGATGCTTTCGCACTACAAGCAGAGCCGAGCGGAATGGAGCTCAACGGCGCGGTTGGGCATTCACATGTAAGCAGAGCGGCCGCCTTCACAACGAACCATTCGCTATGGAGGATTCGTGTGCTTTTAAACACCAAATACAAGCTGTTTTTCCTGTAGAATTTATTTCATTCGTTTTACCCTTATGTTTTTACACAGGGAAAATGCAAACAAAAGAAAAGTAGACAGTGAGTGTCGTCAGTTCAATGACGAATGGAAAATAAAACACTTTTTTGTGAAAGCAAATGATAAAGGCTCTTTATGCCTCATATGTAGAGACAGTGTTGCTGTTCTGAAGGAATACAATATTTGTCGGCACTATGAACCTAAACGTGGCTCAAGTTTTTCTCACATCACATGAGCAGAGCGCACTAAAAAGTTTGAATCATTTCAGCACAGTCTGCATTCTCAACAAGCTGTTTTCAGTAAGAAAAAATCTGAAAATGAAACTTCAACTAGAGCCGGTTACAAAGTTGCCTGTGTGTTGGCAAAAAAAGGAAACTCTTTCATTGATGGTAGTATCATAAAAGAGTGTATAGTGGAAGTAGCAGAAGAGGTATGTCCAGAAAAAGTAAACCTCTTCAAAATGATAAGTCTTGGGTCAAATACTGTTGCTCGTAGAATTGAAGATTTAGGAGGCGACATAATTCGGCAAATAAAGGAAAAAACAAAAAGCTTTTGCTAGTATTCTCTTGCTTTGGATGAATCAACTGATGTGTGTTACCTTTCAGCTCTTAGTATTCATTTGTGGTGTTGACAGTGAATTTAATGTGACCCAAGAATCAGCATCAGTTCATAGCATGCACAGCACAACAACTGGAAAAGACTTTTTCAATGAAGTAAGCAAAACTATAGCAGAATATAACCTGGAATGGAAACAAGTGCAGTGTGTGACAGTTGATGGAGGAAAGAATATGTCTGGGACGAAACGGGGTTTGGTGTGCAAATTACAACCGCTTGCGAAGTTGGAGGATTCTCAAAACCCATTTTTCTGCATTGCCTTATCCATCAACAAGCATTGTGCCTAAAATATGTTGATATGTCTTGTGTCATGAAATCGATTGTTTCTCTGGTTTTTCATTAGATCTCATGCACTCAACCATCGCCAGTTCCATGATTTCTTGAAAGAAATTGATTCGGAGTTTGTTGACTTGCCTTATTATACAGCAGTTAAATGGCTTAGTTGTGGAAAGGTTTTGCTGCATTTCTTGGAGCTCAGATCACAAATTGATTTATTTCTCACAGAGAAAAATAAACCTCAGCCATTATTATCAGTTTGTGAATGGATTTGGAAATTGGTATTTTTTTTACAGATATGACAGGTCATATTAATCACTTGAATCTGAAATTGCAAAGCAAAATAAATTTGATCAGTGACTACTTTGTTCATGTCAAGGCATTCAGAGCAAAATTTGCGCTACTTGAAAGCCAGGTGAAAGTTAAGATTTTGCTCATTTTCCATGTTGTGAAAAATTTCATCTAGAAAGTAAAGTTGAATTTCCTTCTTCATTTGCAAATGAAATAAATTCAGATTTGAAAAAGCAGTTTCAGCAGCGATTTGCTGACCTTGATGCCAAAAAAATGTAATCAGCTCCTTTTCAAAAGGATATTATTGACCTCCAGGCAGATGACAGACTGAAAGATAAGTATAGAGAAGGAAATCTGATTGAGTTCCATAAATGTCTGCAGCCAGATCAGTTTCCAAATTTGATAAAGTTTGCTTGTAGTTTTGTGTCCATTTTTGGTACAACATACCTGTGTGAACAAACATTTTCCAAAATGAAGTATGTGACTCTAACTATCAAGCAAATTTGTCTGATGATCATTTGAAGTCTATTCTTACAATTGGCTCATCTAATCTATAACCTGATTTTAATGAAATTTTAAAGTCAAAATGACAGGATCATTCGTCACACTAATTTTATTGCATAAAACTAAAGGCAGGGGTCTATTTAGTTTACCCTGATTTTTTCAAAAAAGATATGTTTTAATTTTTTTATGTTTATACTTAAATATTTGAGGAAATTAAATTATTGGCACTGATTTGTTTTTTTTTCTCTCTCATTTTTTATCCCTTCGGCCCGCATAAATATGGGAAATATATAATATGGCCCTTACACTGAAAAGTTTGGAGACCCCTGCTCTAGCATATCTGAAACTGAACATTTATCACCACATCCATGAATTAATGTGTTATTCTGAAATTTACCGAAATTTTCAATAAGATTTGAAATTATTTGTAAACATAGACGACCCTTGACTCTTTCCCGTTTAGGTTGGCCTAAGTCCTACACAAGCAAAGGAGGCAAAAACAGCATTGTAAATCAAGGGCAAGTCTGTCCTTTTATCAACACGTCATTCCGTTGAATCTACAGCTAAACTATTCAAGGTAAAAACTTTATATTTCCTCGATACAATTTTGGTTCCGGGAAAATAGGAAGGGACTACAAAAATTGAAAAAAAAAATAACTAAAATTTCACTTTATGTCAACAGACAGACGAGTATCATCATTTGAAAGCCCACTGTTATAAGCGAGGACAGGAAAAGAAAAGAAAGAAAGAAAAGTTCTGCGCTTGCTCGGCTCCTGGTTGCAACAACCCTTCCTAACAACAACTCATTACACCCACCAACACACTCAAAAGCCCCTGTTTCTATCCAACAAAAAAAGATGTAACAACTTTTCCCTTTTTTAATTATTTTTTCCGGGGAACTTGAGAGCGAATAACATTTAATTTAACTATTCTTTGGAAATCATACAACAGGTGACAAATTTATTTTAAGATCTCCACAGAAATCACACAAATTTGCAGACTTTTTCAAAGATTCGTGCAAATTATTCCAAGCGTTTGGCCCATTGAAAATAAAGATCTAATTCTAACAACTTGAGGTGTCCTTGCATGTCCAAACTAGTTTGTAATTTTCTTAAGTGTCATTTAAGCAATTCCATCATGTTTAAAATTATGGCTGTTACACTAGCACTGCCATTTTGTTTTGTACAATTTTAATTAAATCTAAGTTTCATAGATACTAATGAGGCTGTTAAATTAAATTTCAACTTTATTTAAAAAAGAAATTTACCCTATCCTTTATATTTCAAAAGTAGCTATTAAACTAGTTTGTCATTTTCTCTTGTATATAAATTAAATCTCACATTCAATCTACAGGGAGGACTTTTTAAACTAGTTTTGTCATTGTATGGTATATTTATTGATTAAATCTCCCCTTTATAGTTGTAAATATAGTTGTTAAAGTGATCGTGATGTTGGTATATTAATTGAATATGTCTTTCATAGATACAAATGTGTAAATATAGCTCATAGTTCGTAATTTCAAATTCTAAATCCAACCTCTGAAAAAACAACTTTTTTGAACATAAACAACACGCTTGGGTATTAGGATATTCTTAACGGTTTTTTTCAATATTGTGCTTTATAAAACCATATTTTGCTACCTTTATCAGCTCTTTCAGTCGATCAACGATGTAAAACCTTTTTTCTGCATCATATTTGGCAACGTCACCAGTGTGCAGCCATCCATCATCATCGATCATGTTTGCCGTTGCGGCTGGATTTTTGAAGTAGCCCTTCATAATCTATAAAATTTATTCTTTGGTAACACAGTAAAGCAAACGGGATCATACAGGGTCGCCGTACCATTTGGCGGTGAGTCAGCTTTTGTTGCTGTTGGCAACCCTGTCAACAATCACCAAGAAACAGTAATGAAATGGTTAGTTTTATCAAACTAATTTCTGGCTCACATTATAGTGACGCTTGTGGACAAAATTAACATTATGCCACCACCAGCACCAGTTATGCATCCTCCTCGTAGCTTGTGAAGCTGAGCGTTTTCAGCTTTCAAAATTAAAGCTTGCGATTAACCAATTATGGTAAAGATTTAAGTAAAGACGCATTTGTTTGTTGGCTGTTTTTTTTTAGAAAAGATAAAAGCTTGAAACAATAGATTGCTTATCTTCAATACGAATCTTCCAAAAGATACGGACACACAGTATTAGTAGGCAATACTTGGGAATCAATTTGTGTTGGTGAATATTTCACAGACCAACGTCTTTCCATTTCATTTTTTCGGTTCATTTGCATAGGTGTGACGCTAAAACCAAGGAAAAAAAGAAATGCATCATTCATAAACATAAGCTTTCTATCAAAAGGTCTGACTATGGTGGCACTCAGGAAAAAAAAAATTGTAACTGATCATTTCAATTTGGCTAGCTTGATCCAATTTAACTCATTCTTTTAATCATAGATCTAGGTGATTTTTGACTTTTAGGTCATGGAATGTTTGATGTAAATTATACAACCCATGAAATTATTCTTAGCTGACTAGAAAATTTTTTATCGAATTCAGTTTTCCTATTGTCCAAGTTTGAGCTAGTAAGGGTCCCGTAGCAGGCATGCTCGGAACATCTCTGTTTTGGAAAGAAAGGGCGGAGGGAAACACTTCAAATAAAAGAACACAAACAGGTGAATTTTATGGAAAATATAAGAAACTATAGGAGCCATCACAGACATCTTAGAACGTTGCTTATGGCATTGATTCAATGAACACATCCGTGTATGAGCCTGTTGTAGCCATCATAGTTGCATTAGCGGCCTAGATAAGTTTTCTGTTCATAAATGTTCATGCTGAATTGTTTTTAAAATAACAATCCAAATGTCCCGTTACTTTGAAATCATTTAAGAAATGTATCCAGGTTAAATTTAGTAATGTTTCAATGTTCTTTTTGTTTTGATTTTCATAGGGTATATTCCGCTATGAAAATCTTCTTTAAGGGGTAGACGATTTGAAAAAGATTGGGAACCACCTTTCTAGACAAACCTGGGAGCAAGTCATAAGCAAAAACAAAATCATGTTGATTTGTTCCTTGGTTCTTCAAATGAACTAAGGCATTTTTAGAGCCTTTAGGAAAATACTGAAACATTTCAACTAAAAGACAAAACAAATTTATTGAAATAAATAATCAATAAATGAATAATCAATAAATTAAATTCAGAAAATGCAATATTAGAATTTTCTAATGAAGTACCACATAAATAAGAGAATTTCAAAAAGAAAATAATGAGAGACGAAATAAATGCAAAATTTTTTTTATATCATTTATAAAATAAGGAATAGAGCTTAATCATCCTGTACACCAAAAATCTTAGTTTCAGCTTTCATTGAAAATCAATTTTGGATTATTAGATTCTAAAACCGATTGTGAATCATCTGAATAACTCTATCAAGACTGTAAAAACTGTTTTGAAATCATCCTTTCACGCAAAAACAATACTAAACCATTAGTTAAACTTTGCAATAAACAATTTTGACTTTCAGCTTTCATTAAACATCAAATTCAGATTGTTTAATCTGTAGTAGCCAAAGATTGATAATGTTAATGATTGAAAGACCCAGTCTTCTCGCGTCTCCTACGAGTAATAAGAGGAAACTAAACCGATTCATAGGCCAGTTTAGTTAGAGCCTGGTTTAGTGCCTGACCGGTTTAGAGCCTTAACTTATAAACCTAGGTGACCAATCTTAATCGGACAAAAGTCGCATTGCCCATTTTGAATCTTCACAGACCAATAAAGTAATAGGTATGCATTTATATAGCTTACAGCCAGATGTGTTAAGTATTACCATGCCAAGGTTTACAACCTCAGCCTAGTACAATCTAAAAATAGATGGAATCTTTTACTTGCGGTCCTTTTACACAAAGTTCCCCTTCTTCATTGGGCCCAAGAGCGTTCCCAGTTTCAAGGTCAACCACCTTGACCTCTGTACGGCTTACTGGCTTTCCACAGGATCCAATTTCAGCATTTTGCAAAGGAGATAAGTGAGTTACAGGAGATGTTTCTGTCAAACCATAACCTGAAACCAGTTTGAAAAAGAAAAATTATTCTTTCGAATTTTTTCCGAATACTTCCTAGTTTCAAGGTTGACTTACTAGCTTGTTTGACTTACTAGCTTTCTACAGAAGTTGCTACTGTCATGCTGAAAATTAGATTGAAATTATTTGCTAAAATAAGAGGGTATATGATAAATTGTTAGGTTAAAACTAAGAATAAACCTAAAATATAAAAGTAAACAAAACTTGAGCTTAAAAAATTAAAATAATCAAAGAATAAATTTAAAAAATAAAACTTTACATGCACACAAGCTGCATTGTTAAAAAAAAAGACTTAAGGGTCACAAATTCCATCAAAGACAGAAACTCAAAAAACTACCGAGATAATACTAGAAGAAACCTAGAAACCTAGAAGGAAAACCTAGACTTAGAAGAAACCATAGAAGAAAAAACCTAAAACAAAATCTAGACTTAGAACGAAACCCTATGAGTAAAAATCTAGAAGGAAAAAACTAGACTTAGCAGAAAACCTAAAAGAAAAAAAAGACTTGAAAGAAAATCTTAAAAGAAAACCTAGTTAAATTTGGAAGTTGATGCTAGAAGATATGACCGCACATGCAAATACGTTTCTCTGTTTAATTTTTTTTCTGTTTTCATTAATCATTTTAATCATTTTTATTAATACATCGGATTACATAAAAGATGAATAAAAATAAGTCCATTTAAGTCACCTCCCGAAATTAGCTATATGATGGTAATAATCACCATCAACATTGTTTTCCGTGTAAATCCGTGACAAAAGAACGGTTTTCCTCCTCAGCGGAATGAATAATTATTATTTTACACATTAGCAACAAAAATAATATAGAAAATGTATGTTTTGGAACACTCATCAAATCAATTCAATTTAACCCTTTTCAATTGAAAATTTCCAGTATTTTCACAATTTTCCATCCCTACATTCAAAATGAAAACATGTCCTTGGAAATCAAGTTTGGTCTTATTTTTATTCTTTTTCACAATGTAACACGGGTTCTAGGCCAAACCTAGATCATCCCATCAATTTATCCCATTTTTACCATTTCCTATCATGACCTTAAAGACCACGATGGGAAATTGTAAAAAGGGGTATAATTATATTCCATTTTTCCTACACTACTGATAAAATGTAACAACTTAATATTTAGTGGATAGTTCGATATCAACATTTAAATAATTTATATTATCTTTAGTTTTTCTTTCAATAACCTTTATCTACCTTTATTTACCTTTATTTAAATCATACCTTTATCTAATTTTTTAAATTTCTTTTCAAAGTCGACTGCCTTAGAATCAAAACGCTTAGGTGCAAATTTATCAGCCATTTTACCTTTAAAATCAATAATGATAACGAGTTTATTTCCATATTTAGTTGTAACACGTTTCGTTCCTTTAATCGTGTATTCCATTCCAGTGTCTAAATCTTCCTTCCTAATAATTTGATTCAATGTATTTTCCATTTTCATTTCGCTTAATAGTTTCTTCATTGATTAGTTGCTAATTTCATTAGAAAAATTTTCCTAATCAGAAATAGCTTTTCTTTTAATTACTTCTGGCTTTCTTCCCAAGAATCCTTTATTCGATGAAAGAATTCTGGAAAGAACTCAAAGCACGCGTAAGAAGCCTGTCAAATGAAACACCAAAAAAAAAATTTACAAAACCCCCTTCCAGGCCAGCATGACCGAGTTGGTAAAGCGATTGACTGATCATCGGTTTTGATCCAACGGTTAGACTCTTACTATTACCCGGTGTAATAATTGATGATGTCAATACGATCGGACCACATGCCCAGATCAAGGAGAAGATAACTTCGAAGACCACAATACCTTTCCGTGACGAAAATATAACAGTTCAAAATAGGGATGAAACCTTTTAATTGACAGTAAAACAAATATAAAAAGATTTTAAAGAATATTTCGAACATATATACTGTGTCCATCATCAGCAGTAAAACCAAAAGACATTAATAAAAACAAACAAAATTTATACCCAATAAATTAATTACATATAGTTCATTGCTCTTATTTTTTTCCGTGTCAAAGCGGAAGCAAATCTCCTTGACCTTTTCGGTTCCGTTTCATTAGATTTATCAGAAATATCAGGTGGAAAGAGGTCAAATCTCTTAGGTGAAATGAGATTTACTTTATTTGACCTCAGTAAAATATCATAAATTGAATTCAATCCAAAGTCGATAATTTGCTTTAAACCTTGGTCCCTAGAAATCAAAGAAACATTCTCAAACAAAATAAAATGATTTGGATAATTAAAAATATATTCCGACAGAGCCGACGTGAAATCATCAAGTTTGGAATTTCGCTTTAAAGGTGATGAAATAGAATCATGATTTTGCAGTAATCTCACTATCAAATTCTGGTTAGTACGTCCCACATAAGAGCTTCCACAAGTATATGGGATTTTATAAGCCCCACTTTGCTGCTTTACAGAAGTTCAATCCTTTCCAGAATTTAAAAAAAAAACTAACCAAAGTATTACTACCTCTTAAAGCTATTTTTAAACCACTGTTTTGTAAAACTCTTGTAAGTTTTTCACTCAGCCCTGAAACATATGATAAAGAACAAAAATGTATGATAATTTATGAGAATTTACAGCGGTCAAATAAAATAATCTAATAAACCGGAACCGAAAAGGTCAAGGAGATTTGCTTCCGCTGTTGCATTAAAAAAAAATATATATATAAAATAAGAATCATAAATTGGTACAAACTGAGTACTTCGGATTATCAAACAGTTCGTGGTAACGAACTGTAGTAAGGAGCGATCCGGCTAAATCGAAACCAAAACTCTAAAAAATGGAATTTTGATACCAATAGCTACATCAAAAGAATCGTATTTTAATGCTGATTTTAAATATATAAGTTTCATCAAGTTTAGTCTTACGCACCAAAAGTTACGAGCCTGAGAAAATTTGTGTTATTTTAGAAAATAGGGGGAAACACCCCCTAAAAGTAATAGAATCTGAACGAAAATTACACCATCAGATTCAGTTTATCAGAGAACCCTACTATAGAAGTTTCAAGCTCCTATCTTCAAAAATGAAGAATTTTGTATTTTTGCCAGAAGGCAGATCACGGATGCGAGTTTATTTGTTTGTTTGTTTGTTTTTCCCAGGGGTGATCGTATCGACCCAGTTGTCCTAGAATGTTGCGAGAGGGCTCATTCTAACGGAAACGAAAAGTTTCTAAGTGACCAAAAAAATTCGAGGGCACCTAGGCCCCCTCCCACGCTAATTATTTTCGCAAAGTCGACGGATCAAAATTTTGAGATAGCCATTTTATTCAGCGTAGTCAAAAACCTTAAAACTATGTCTTTGGAAACGACTTACTCCTCCACAGTCCCCGTAGGAGGTGCTACAATTTACAAACTTTGACCAGTGCTTACATATAGTAATGGTTATTGGGAAGTGTACAGGTGTTTTCAGGAGGATTTTTTGATTGGGGGAGGGGTTGAGAAGAGGGGGATATACTGGGGGAACTTTCCATAGAGGAATTTGTCATGGGGAAGAAAATTTCTATGAAGGGAGCGCAGGATTTACTAGCATTATTTAAAAAAAAATGAAAAAATTAATATGAAAAGTTTATTTCAGCTGGAAGTAAGGAGCAGCATTAAAACTTAAAACGAACAGAAATTATTACCCATATGTGGGGCTCACCTCCTCCTAATACCTCGCTCTTTACGCTAAAGTATTTTTAGTAATGTCAACTATTTATTCTACAGCTTTTGTGATTCAGGGGTCATTCTTAATGAATTAGGACAAAATTTAAGATTTAGTGTAAAGAGAGAGGTACTGGCGAGGGGGCGGACCCTCTCATATGTGTAATAAAAACATGAGAATAAAAAATTCTTTACGTAAGCTAGTTTATAAGTTACGTATATCTTTTACTAATAAAAAGATTCGTAAAATTTTTTTTACTGTTTTAAAAAGAAGAGTTGAGAGAAAGAGTCAAACTTTAGCGTAAAGAGCGGGGCGTTGATGAGGAAGCAGCCCCTTTCATATGCGAAGTAATTTCTGTTCGTTTTAAGTTTTAATGTCGCTCCTTACTTTCAGTTCAAAAAAACTTGTTTTTTTTATTTAATTGAAATAACAAGTCTAATACGTCCCGGGCGATCCCATACAGTTGTAATTGATTGCACCACATTTTTTCCTTACTTTACTTAGTAAGTTATCTCGAGAAGAAAATGCCTCAAAAATAAGAAATATGAACTAATCTGAGCATTAACGTTCCCCGTTTTTTTGGTAGCGAGCATTCTTTGAATTGTGAAATTTGCTTCAGCGACTTTTTTGGGTCTTCCAGGCTGTTTAGGTACTTTAACCACTCGTAATTATATTTTCTTTGGTCTACCACTTTTTTTGGGAGCTTCAACAACCACTTCCGATCCGGATCCAACAATTTTCTGTGTACCTGGTAATTTTAAACCTCGACCTTTCGTTGAGTCCCCGGTAATGTTAAACCTTCACCTTTAGAGTTTGAAGAATTAGTAATTTTATCAACAATTTGCTTTCCAGCATATGTACGGCTTCTAATAACATTAAAAATGGAAGTAAACAACCATTTAGAATTAGTTGATATATGAAATAATTATGTGAAAAAATCTTTTATTCTTTATTTTTTTTTTGCTGAATTTGTTCAATTTGTTTTCTGTTAAGCAATAATTTAACAGGCTCTTTACCAACAATAATAGTTTCTATTCGAACCCAACAATTTAGTTTTTTCTTAAAACATCTGTTCATGTTTACTTTTTGAAGAGGGGATAAATGAATTGTGTATTCAATAAAGTCAGCATTTTTATTGATTTCAAATCTATCAAGAAGCGATAAGAACGATGATCTTGGATGATTTTGAAGTAGTTATATGTAGGACAAATTAATATCTCATCCTTTGTTTTTTTTTTTTTTTTATGTTTCAATCTTAGTCACCTGTCTTTTATGAAGTAATAGTTTAACAGGTTCTCGTTCATTCACTTTTGTATGCGTTACTCCCATTTTACATTTTTGTTTTGCATCAAAACAAAAGTTTTATTTTTTGTTTTTGAACTTCTTATAATTGGATTGTATACTCTTCCCTTTACTAAATAATTATTTTTATAGAAGAAATTCCAAGGTAAAAATTTTCTTGACACTCTTTTCAGAAAACGCCATAGAATTTTTACTTCAAGCTTCCTTTCATTCTCTTTTGAAACGCTTCATCAGGATCTTTTTCAGGTATATTTATTATAACATTTTCGAAACTCTCTAAGCGTTCAGAAAATTACATAGAGCCCTTCGAGTATACCAATAAAGTTAAAAAATTAACTGTATCTGAACCATTTTTTGGGTTTGCAACATTACTAATTTTTCTATATTCTGCATTAATATCTTCTTATGTTACTCTCAAGGTATTTTTTACTAATAATCCTTTGTCATCAACTTTAGTCAATATATTGTCAGGTGATTGAAAATTTTAGTTAACCTATTAATATTCTCACTTAAATACTCATTTGTAAGAATTTGTTTGTTGACAACTTAACCCACGAAATCGTTTAAAATAATTTCAACATTTTGTAAATTCAAAGCATCTTTCTCTGATTTTGCATCACCTAGGTTAGTTAATCGTTTCGATTGTAAATCGAGATTACCATCATCATCCAGAAATCTGCCTTCGTTACTTGTATACTTCCGATAAATACTTCCTAACCTTCAAAACTTGTTCATTTAGTATACACAAATTTTATTAAGCGAATATCCAAGTTCTTTCTGTACTTGAGAGATCATTTTGTTGATCATTTTGTTTGTTTTTTTTAGATCATTTGCTTTCAAATCAGTTAGTAAAAATCCATGATTCTTAGTTGCTTCATTTATCAGTATCAAATTTATCAAGTATCAAATAGTTTATCAAGGATCAAATAATTTATCAAGTATTTATCATTTATCAGTATCAATTTATCCGTTTCATTTTATCAGTATCAAATTTATTAGTATTTGATAAATTTTTCTGTTTCGAGTCAGGTGCATGGTTTTGTCCGATTCTATTCATTTCTTTTGGATTACATCACTTGAAAAATGCAAAATAGTTACAGTTTGATGGTATAATTTTAGGTGTATAAAAATAGCTCTGAGAAAAATAGATTATTGGCGTTTTTTGTTTTCTCCCTTTCCTGAATAAATTTCCAATTTTTCTGATCTTTTTCTGTTAAAAAATCAACTAAATTTGGACATTTAGGATTTAGGTCATTTACATCCATGATATAGATTTTATCGTTACTCGCAATTAAACTATCTATCTCATTTTTTTTCTTCCAAGACATTCATATTAATCATTCAATCTTTATATTTACCTTCTTCTGGATTTTTAGCATACAGATACATTTTTTGAAATTATAAATAATAATAATTGAAGTTCAAGAGTAAATTCCTTTCACCACATCCAGAGTTACCACATATCAATACTTGAAACGGCCATTGAGGTGCTAGTAAATTGTTACTTCTAAAACTTTTTTATTTCGTTTTTCTAAAAACATTCTATGTTTATTTACTTTTAAAGTATACTGAGTTTTTGATAAGCTTTCCGCATTCCCAAATGATACATCTTTACAATTCTTTAATCTTATTTTATCTTTAAAATTAGGTTTCATGTATTCTTAATGAAATTCATACATCAGTAACTTAGATAACTCTTATTCAGCGAATCCCATATAAATAGGTTTACCTAGATTTATATTTGACTTGGCCATACTGGCTACCAAGAAATTCTCGCCAAAAATTATTTCCTATCTAAAGTTACGTTTTTTAATTATTTTTTGTCTTTGTTCCTCATAATAATTATTTCAATACTTGCTCTTTTTCTAAAATTTCCCATGGTTTTCCCAAAAAACGCCTTATTCTTGAGTTTAAAAAAAAAAAAATTCGAACTCGTTCGTTCCCTTTTGTCGTAATTTAGTATTATGATTGATTTATTCTCTTCAATAGGGGGATTGAGTAAATGCTAGTATTCTATTTACTTTTTTATATACTAAGTATTGTTTTAAATTGAATTATAAATTCTTATAATGCAAAACATAATTTATTTTATTATTCAAAGTTGTACTTAATTTATATTGAAAATGTTCAGGACCTAGTGGTAAATCTTTATCCTTTGGACATTCTAAATCAACTTCGTAAATGGCTCCTACATTATGATTATTTATTTCTCATTAAACGTAATATTTCAATTGTTGGTAATAGTCTGAGGTATTGTTTTCTTTTAAATACTCGGGTACATTCATAAAGGTAGTCTTTTCCGGGTAAATTTTATGACATTGCCCAACCATATAAATCATTAGCATCTAAATACATTAAATAATTTAATGGTTTTGTTTGATTAAAGTTCTTCATATATTTACTTTTTACTTTAGCATCTCTTTTCACACATTGAGATAAACCTCCTCTTATTACTTTTTCAATAAAGGTATACATATCTTCGTCAGAAAATAATAGAATTTTAGCTTTAGAGTGTTTGAGAAAAGCTTCCCATGCTAGTCCTGGTCCTGAGAAGAAATGCAGTGGATCGAGTTTCTAATTGTTTTAACATATATTTCAAAATTTTCAACGACACCTGATAAATTAAAACATAGCTTTTTAGTTATAAATTGGTGTAATCTTAAAGTGTTTCACTCTTAAATAATTTCCAAACAGATTTCGCTCTTATATTTTCTTCTTCAGAAATATTTTTCCCTGTTAATCTAAAATAAAACTTGCCTATTGAAGGTAATTTTGTATCATTTATTTTTTAATAGTTATCAATATATTCATAGTGATAAATAACTTTCTTTATTATTTCTTTGAATTCTTCAGTATTTTGAAATACATCAGAAGTATACTTATAATTATTTATTAAACAATTGCAATTTACTTTACATTCACATTTAGCTAAATTTTCAGAAAGCCTATCTAACGATGAAGCCATAAAACGGAGTGAATTTATGAAACGCATTTCGTATTGGTTTCACTAACACTTGTTGTCTTTTAAAATGATACAAAATTCTCCGCTGAATTAAAAATACAATTATCAGGTACTGATTCTCTAAGAAATAAATGAGAGTCATACTTTGAGAGATTATGTATTACAATAGAGATATTTTCAGGAATTCTAAAGTTTTTATTACATCCTGCATAAGCAAATCAACATATGTTACCAGTCATATGGTCGTATATGACCATATGGTCGTATATGGTCGTATATGGTCATATGGTCATATTATCTAAATGAAAATTATTATCTGCTGTTTACTATTCATAAATATGACAACTTTTAATAGTACTATTGTTCCGTTTGTTTCTTACTTGTTCTTGTGTATAACCATGATCTCCCTGTCTATTGTCATATTTATTGGCAATTTCTGTACACAATTTTGTTATGATAATTACAAAGTCCACATTACCATCTTTACCAAACTATTCGTAATATTTGTTTTGTGTTGTATCAAAAGAACAACATACTTGGTATCCATAAGCAAACGGCTTCTGCCCTGCGACTTTAATTGTATTTTTACCTTTCTTTTGTTTAGATTCATCATTATACGATGCTAAATCAGCTATAATACAGTATGGTATTTTCATTTGTTTAGCTATATTTTTAAATTCAATTTTTAGATCCTTTTTTTGGCACAATGATGTCAGGATCTTCACAGTTATCCTTTTCAGAATGTTTTCCAAACTTAAGCTGTTCTGTAAAATATCTTCCGCAGTAGGCACAAAGATAAATTTTTGATTTATGTTTAGTAATTTGAGTTTCCAATAATCTACTTAAATCTTTGATTAAAACATAATTATTAATAAAGTAGAGTAAATTAATCATATATGTAGCAGTTTTTCCATTGATCTTACTATTAGAAATATGAGCTCTAACCAGTTTATTTTCACTTATTTCAAATACACAAATTTTAATATTACATTTGTGTTCAAATCTATAAATATCTTGAAATCCATTGGAAAATTAGTAATACTTTTAAAATTGAACTCAATTTCATATTTTTGATAGTGTGATATTCTGTCTACATGATTTGTATCTGGATGAAGATAAGCAAGCATTGACCAAAGAAAACATTTATTATCATTATTATTTATATTAATGCAACCTTTTTTTATTTTTTGTAAATTCGGGAAATTCACGCGAATTCAGGCAATCATAATTTGGTAATCATGTCATTCGATAATCAATTCCATCGACTCTTTCAAATTGTAAGCTTGATCTATGACTAACATTTACATATTCCTGCAATTACTATTTAGTGGCTTTTTCCGACGGCACTATTTTTATTAAAAATCTAGGAGTACCTATGAAAATGAGTAGGTTTTAGTTCTTCATTATCTAACTGAGAGCAAAATATTACAAAAAGTTTTAAATTGAACTCTGTAACTACCTCTATCATTCATTTTTTAATGTTTAGCAGCAGAGTCAAAAGGTCAAAAATAAGCTCCATTTGCATTTATTGAAATATTAGCTGTAAAGGAATTTTCTCTAATCCATTGAATACTCTGACTATTATCGTTTTTCTTGTTTAAACATATATTCTGGGATATCTGGAATTTCCCTTGTTTTTTCTTATTTATAAATAAATTTTAAATGTCAATATTCCAATCTTTTTTAACACTGTCTCTACCAGTTACATCTCGAAAGAATTTTATCTATAATAAATGTTGATCAATAAGAAACAGTTATTGTGTACAAGACAATATGGTAGCGGGATTGGTAGTTGCTTTGAAATATCTTCAATTCTAAATTATTCAAGATGTCCATAAAAATATAAGAGATGAAGCGCGTTCCATGTGTAACGCTGTAATTAAACATTCACTGGAATTATTTAAAAATAGAGAGATTGAATATGGAAAAGGTTGGATAAATTATAGTCAAAGAGATTTCAATGATGTGAGATCTCTAAAAGATATAGTTTCAAATAATAAGAGATATTTCAATAAACATTTTGATGAGCAGAGGAAAGGCTTATTGGATGCAATAGTTTTAGGGAAGTGACTTAAACTAAATTCCCGCTGATTCTCTTGTTGACACTCTCAGTGACAAACGAATATCAGCCTCCACTGTTTGAAAATCTTCTATAGTTTATTTAATATTTTTTCAGTATATAAAGGCAGTGAATCAAGTTGTTGCTTCTTATTGGGAAATATTTGAAAAGCCTATTGTTGATGATTCAACAACCAAATATGAATTTACAGAAATCTGAGAAAATAATGTGAATGTACCTCAACAATTAAATTATAATTGTATTTTCAAAGATGTGGAATCTTGGATTCTTCCAAGTGATAGTCATCTATATGCAAAAGTGAAAATAATACTGGATGGAACAAATATACGAAATAATGATGAAGCTATTTTAACAAGGTTCAAGGTTCTTCAAGGTTCAAGGTTCTTTTAATATAACCAATATGTACAAAATATTAGGTAACTCAAGGCTGAGAGTATAACTCGAATACAATTGAGCTACCTTTAAGAAACACTAAATTTGCACAAAAATTAAAAATAAAAACAAAAAACAAACAACAACAAAAACAAATCCCGTGCCGTACGATACCATTTCCATCCTCCGCACACCATTTTGAGACACAATTAAATTTACAACTTAAAACCAAGTAAGTCACAAGACATCTGGAGGCCTCATGGGCGAATTTGTTTAGAAATCCTGAATATATTATCAATGGAAAATCTATTGAAATTATTGATTATGTAGGTATAACGACTACTGTTAAAAATCATGACTATAGTCGAAGTGCAGCAACTAATATGTTTTGGTATATAGATAAAACCCAAATCATTGATTCATTTAAAGCAAAAGATGAGTTTTAAAACAATTTTACACTTGTTGCAGCAGGTGGTGGAATCATTGCAACAAAATGAAATAATACGTTAAATAGTGGTTTACTTAAAAGATTTAATAAAACAAAAGAAAGTCCCGTGGTTAGTATGTATTTACCATTTTCATGATTATTTGGATTTTTTCAAAATATTAATTGTGTTTTTAGAGGCGTTACAAATCAAATTATATGATAAAGAAACGAGTTTTCTAATATGATTATAAAATCTGGAGCTCAAAATTTTAAAGTAAAGTTAATGCATTTATCCTGGATGTTAGAAGTATTACATCCCAATTTACCCGTGTAGACTCAATTAGACGCTGGATTAACGAATAAGGCAGAAAAATTAAAAGTTGGATTAGGAAAGAGCAGCTCATTTGAATTAAGATGGGAAATGTGTAATGTATATAAATGAGATAATAAAAGGAAAAAAAATAACATGGAAGATAGTCAGTAAAGGCTATAATAAAATACAATTCTTGTTGTGTTAAAGAATTCTGAAGAAGATAACAGTTATACATCAAACTACATGGTTTTTAACCATATGAACACTCATAGAATTGAAGTGAGAGTAAATGGATATAAATATCCACAAGAAGATTTAAAATTTGATTTCACTGGTGCTAATGAAGCTTATGCTAACGCTTAGAAACAATTTTTAAGTTAGTATATAAGCATAAAAATGTTGATATTGGAACAATTTTAGATTACAATGATTTTAAAATAGTATATCCTTTATTTAATTTTGATGTTTCAAATCATGAATCGAAATGGATCAACTACTGAAATAGAAATTAAACTTTTATTAGATCCAGTACCTGCTAATCCATATAACATCTATTACGTCATATTTTCAGAAAGAAAAACAATCATGGAAGGCATTTACATCAAATTATATATTAATGTATATATCATTTTCGATTTGAAAATTTCTTTAATGAAATTATTTACCAAGAAATGAAGAAACTATTAAGCAAAATGAAATTTTAAAATACATATAATCGAACTACTAGGAAAGAAGATTTAGACGTTGAAACGGAATACAGGATTAAAGGAATGAAATGTCTTACAACTAAATATGGAAAGACTTTCGTTATCATCATTGATTCTAAAGGTGAAATGGTTGATCTAATTGCACCTAAGCGTTTTGATTCTAAGGCATTTGTCTTTGAAAAGAAATTTTTAAAATAGATAAAGGTATGATTTTAAAAGGATATTAAAAGAAAAAAGATAAAGATAGTATAAAATATTTAGATATTAATATCGAACTATCCACTTAATATTAAATTATTACACTTTATCAGTAGTAAAGGAAAAATGGAATATAATCAAAATCTTATTTCAAAAATTCATCAAACTCTAATTTTAACTCTTATTTAACAAATTCATCAGATTCTTATTTCACAAGACCTGTTTTGATCTTAAAGCTTATTGTATAATGTTATAAATCTCCATTTAAAATGGTACGAATTCAATTGAAAATTAAATAAATTGATGGGGTGATCTAGGTGTGGTTTAGAACACATATTCACATTGTGAAAAATATGAAAATTAGACCAAATTTGATTTCTAAGAACCTGTTTTCAGTTTGAATTTAGGGATGAAAAATTGAAAATGCTGGAAATTTTAGTTTAAAATAGTGCAAATTCGATTGTATTTAGGGATGAAAAATTGAAAATGCTGGAAATTTTAGTTTAAAATAGTGCAAATTCGATTGAAAAGGGGGTAAATTTAATTAATTTGATCAGTCCTCCAGAGCACACATATACTATAATACTACCAGAGATAAAAAAAAATAAGAAAATTGATTCGAGAAGATCTTCTTTTCTTTTATAAGTTTTTATCAAAGTATTTAACGACTTCTACCGAGGTGAAATCAGAAAAATTGCAAACAATGATTGTTTTCATGGATTTCCAGCGAAGACATACGGGCCAGCACAGGTTAGAGCCAGTACTTGTTGTTTCCATTGCTAACCAAGGAGACAGAAAAAGAGTAGAGGCCAGATTCTGCAAAATTCTGAGGTCATATCTGGCCATTAGGACATAGTCCTACTATATTTTGAAGTCAATACCCATCATTTCTAATGCCACAAAGACGGAGAAGACACACGAATAGATAGTCAAATAAGAATAGAGACCAGAACTCAGATCCCAAAGGAATTTTGCGGAGGGGAGTGGTGAGGATTTAACAATTCAGGGGGTTAAGAGTATTACGAGACCGGTTAACGAGCCGGTGAAATATTCTTTGCTCTTTAGAGGAGGTAGTCAATGTACGTGATTTTTTACGATGAAGTTTGCAAGTCAAAGGCTCATTTTTGATGGTAGAGGGGGTGTCGAGCCTAGGTTCAGTTAGACTTCTAAGAATAGCAGATCTTTGGGAATCTAATTCCCACTCTTTTACATTAATTAAATAAATAAATAACAATTTTTATAACGGAAAATAAGGAGCGACATTAAAACTTAAAACAAACAGAAATTATTCCTTACATGAAAGGGGCTGTCGCCTCCTCAACGCCCCCCTCTTCACACTAAACTATTTTATGGTTTTGAAAACTAGAGTTGTAATAAAGAATCAAACTTCAGCGTAAAGAGATGGGCATTGAGGAAGGAATAGTCCCTTTCATATAAGGAATAATTTCTGTTCGTTTTAGGTTTTAATTTCGCTCCCTACTTTCAGTTAAAGCAAACTTTTTTTTTATTTAGTTTCTGAGCGTTTTTGAATTAATGTAGGTTTTGATTTTGGCTCACCGTAAAAGAATAATTAAAACAAAATTTGCAAATTAATTTACTTTTTTTGGCGTTTATTTTTATTAGGTATGTGGTTAATTTCAGCCCCTCGTCAATACCTCGCTCTTTACACTAAAGTTCGAATATTGCTCCAATTCTTTAAGAATGACCCCTGAATCACAAAGGCCGTTTAATTAGAATAGATAGCTCTTTTGAAAATACTAAGAATACTTTAGCGTAAAGAGCGAGGTATTGAGGAGGGGACGAACCCCCTATATACGTAATGACTTCTGTTCGCTTTAAGTTTTAATTTTGCTCCTTACTTACGGTTAAAAGGACTCTTTTTTTTAATTTCTGAACATTTTTAAATTAATTCAGGTTTTGATTTTGGCTCACCGTACATGAATAATTAAAACGAAATATGCATATTAGTTTTGCTTTTTTTGGCTAAATGGCTTTCTCAAAGTTTTGATCGGGCGATTTTAAGAAAATGGGTGAAGGAAGGGCCCTAATTGCCCTCTAATTTTTCTGGTTACTTAAAAAGGTCACTAGAAGTTTTAATTTTGTTTACGAATGTTTTTATTAGTAATCAAACAGTTCGTGGTAACGAACTGTAGTAAGGAGCGACCCGGCTCAATAGTAAACGAAACTCTAAAAAACGAAATTTTGATGCTAAAAGATATATCAAAAGATTTGGATTTTTATGCTGATTTTAAATATATAAGTTTTATCAAATTTAGTCTTTGTCATCAAAAGTTACGAGCCTGAGAAAATTTGCCTTATTTTGGAAAATAGGGGGTAACACCCCCTAAAAGTCATAGGATCTTAACGAAAACTACACCGTCGCATTCAGCGTATCAGAGAACCCTAGAGAAAAATTTTCAAGGTCCAGTCTACAAAAATGTGGAATTTCGTATTTTTTGCCAGAAGACAAATCGCGGGTGCGTGTTTATTTGTTTTTTTGTTTTTTTTTTGTTTTTTTTCCCAGGGGTCATCGTATCGACCAAGTGGTCCTAGAGTGTTGCAAAAGGGCTCATTCTAACGGAAATGAAAAGTTCTAGTGCCCTTTTTAAGTGACCAAAAAAATTGGAGGGCACCTAGGCCCCCTCCCACGCTCATTTTTTCCCCAAAGTCAACGGATCAAAATTTTGAGATAACCATTTTGTTCCGCATAGTCGAAAACCATAATAACTATGTCTTTGGGGATGACTTACCCCCCACAGTCCCTGGGGGAGGGGCTGCAAGTTACAAACTTTGACCAATGTTTACATACAGTAATGGTTACTGGGAAGTGTACCGACGTTATCAGGGGGATTTTTTTGGCTTGGGTGTGGGATTGAGTGGAAGGGGCTATATGGGAGGATATTTCCTTGGAGGAATATTTCATGGGGGAAGAGAAATTCAATGAAAAGGGCGCAGGACTTTCTAGCATTACTATAAAAAAAACAATAAAAATGTAAACATGAAAAAGTTTTTTCAATTGAAAGTAAGGAGAAGCATTAAAACTTAAAACGAACAGAGATTATTACGCATATGAGGGGTTCTAAAAATACTCTAGCATAAAGAGCGAGGTATTTAGGAGGAGATAAATACCTCGCTCTTTATGCTATTAAATAAAAAACGAGTTTTTTTAACTGAAAGTAAGGAGCGACATTAAAACTTAAAACGCACAGAAATTACTTCGTATATGAAATAGGCTGCTTCCTCATCACCGCCCCGCTCTTGACGCTAAAGTTTGACTCTTTCTCTCAATTCTTCTTTTTAAAACAGTAAAAAACTTTAGCGTAAAGAGCGGGGCGGTGATGAGGAAGCAGCCTCTTTCATATACGAAGTAATTTCTGTGCGTTTTAAGTTTTAATGTCGCTCCTTACTTTCAGTTAAAAAAACTCGTTTTTTTTATTTAATTTCTGAACGTTTTTGAATCAATGCATGTTTTGATTTTGGCTCTCCGCAGAGGAATAATCAAAACGAAATTTGCATATTTTTTTTGGGGGGGGGGGATAAATGGCTTTCTCATAATTTTGATCGAATGATTTTGAGAAAAAAGAGCGGGGGCGAAGCCTAGTTGCCCTCCAATTTTTTGGTTAATTAAAAAGGCAACTAGAACTTTTAATTTTTTACGAATCTTTTTATTGGTAAAAGATTTACGTAACTTATAAATTAGCTTACGTAAAGAACTTTTGTATTCTCATGTTTTTATTACATATATGAGGGGATTCGCCCCATCGTCAGTACTTCGCTCTTTACACTAAAGCTTAAATTTTATCCCAATTCATTAAGAATGACCCCTGAATCACAAAAGCCGTAGAATAAATAGTTGAAATTACTAAAAATACTTTAGTGTAAAGAGCTAGGTATCATAAGGAGGTGAGCCCCTTATATGGGTAATAATTTCTGTTTGTTTTAAGTTTTATTGCTGTTCCTTACTTCCAGCTGAAAAAGCTTTTTCACATTTATTTTTTAATTTTTTTTTAAATAATGCTAGTAAATCCTGATCTCCCTTCATGGAAGTTTTCTTCTCCCATGACAAATTCTCGATGGAAACTTCCCCCAGCATATCCCCCTCTTCTCAACCCCTCCCCCCAACCAAAAAAATCCTCCTGAAAACGCCTGTATACTTCCCAATAACCAATACTATATGTAAGCACAGGTCAAAGTTTGTAACTTGTTACCCCTCCCACAGGGACTGTGGGGGAGTAAGTCGTCCCCAAAGACATACTTATAAGGTTTTTCGACTACGCTGAATAAAATGGCTATCTCAGAATTTTGATCCGTTGACTTTGGGAAAATAATTAGCGTGGGAGGGGGCCTAGGTGCCCTTCAATTTTTTTGGTCACTTAAAAAGGGCACTAGAACTTTTCATTTCCGTTAGAATGAGCCCTCTTGCAACATTCTAGGACAACTGGGTCGATACGATCACCCCTGGGGAAAAAAAAAAACAAAAAAACAAAAAAACAAAAAAACAAATAAACACGCATCCGTGATCTGCCTTCTGGCAAAAAATGCAAAATTCCACATTTTTGTAGATAGGAGCTCGAAACTTCTGCAATAGGGTTCTCTGATACGCTGAATCTGATGGTGTGATTTTCGTTAAGATTCTATGACTTTTAGGGGGTGTTTTCCCCTATTTTCTAAAATAACGCAAATTTTCTCAGGCTCGTAACTTTTGATGGGTAAGACTAAACTTGATGAAACTTATATATTTAAAACCAGCATTAAAATGCAATTCTTTTGATATAGCTATTGGTATCAAAATTCCATTTTTTAGAGTTTTGGTTACTATTGAGCCGGATCGCTCCTTACTACAGTTCGTTACCACGAACTGTTTGAAAATTTTTTTAAATAATTTCAACTATTTATTCTACGGCCTTTCTGATTCAGGGGTCATTCTTAAAGAATTGGGATAAAACAAGATTTAGTGTGAAGAGCGAGGTATTAACGAGGGGACCAACCCCCTCATATATATAATCAAAAATATAAGAATATAAAAGTTTGTTACGTAAGTTAATTCTTAAGTTACGTATTTTTTTAACTAATAAAGACGTTCGTTAAAAATAAAAGATCTAGTTGCCTTTTTAAGTAACCGAAAAATTGGAGGGCAACTACACCTCCTTCCCCACCCCTTATTTCTCAAAATCGTCTGATCAAAACTAAGAGAAAGCCATTTAGCCAAAAAAAAATTAATATGCAAATTTCATTTTTATAATTTATGTACGGAGAGCCAAAATCAGACATGCATTAATTCAAAAACTTTCAGAAATTAAATAAAAAAACAAGTTTTTTTAAATGAAAGTAAGGAGCGACATTAAAACTTAAAACGAACAGAAATTACTCTGTATAGGAAAGGGGCTTTTCCTCCTCGACACCCCTCTCCTTGCGCTAAAGTTTGATTCTTTCTCGCAACTCTACTTTTTAAAACAATAAAAAACTTTAGCGTAAGGAGCGGGGTGTCGAGGAGGAAAAGCCCCTTTCATATACGGAGTAATTTAGTGTAAAGAGCGAGGTATTAACGAGGGTACAAACCCCCTCGTACACATAATAAAAATATAAGAATGTAAAAGTTTGTTACCTAAGTTGCGCTTGTTACCTTAAGTTACGCATATTTTTTACTAATAAAAACGTTCGTTAAAAATCAAAAGTTCTAGTAACCTTTTTAAGTAACCTAAAAATTGGAGGGCAGCTAGGCCTCTTTCCCCACCCCTTATTTCTCAAAATCGTCTGATTAAAACTAAGAGAAAGTCATTTAGCCAAAAAAACATTAATATACAAATTTCATTTCAATAATTTATGTGCGGAGAATCAAAATCAAACATGCATTAATTCAAAAACGTTCAGAAATTAAATAAAAAAACCTAGTTTTTTTAACTGAAAGTAAGGAGCGACATTAAAACTTAAAACGAACAGAAATTACATATGAAATGGGTTGTCCCCTCCGCAATCCCTCGCTCTTTACGCTAAAGTTTGACTCTTTTCCACAATTCTACTTTTTAAAACAATCAAAAGCTTCAGCTTAAAGAGCGAGGGATTGCAGAGGGGACAACCCATTTCATATACGGAGTAATTTCTGTTCGTTTTAAGTTTTAATGTCGCTCCTTACTTTCAGTTAAAAAAACTAGCTTTTTTTATTCAATATATATAAGTAACTTATATTACCTTACGGAACGAACTTCTATGTTTATATATTTTTATTACGTATATGGGGGGGGGGGTTCATCCCCTCGTAAATACTTTGCTGTTTACCCCTAAGTTCGAATTTTGTTCCAATTCTTTAAGAATGACCCCTGAATCACAAAGACCGTTTAATTAGAATAAATAGTTCTTTCGAAATTACTAAAAATACTTTAGCGTAAAGATCGAGGTATTGAGGAGGGGACCAAAACCCTCATATACGTGATAATTTCTGTTCATTTCAGGTTTTAATCTTACTCCTTACTTTCATTTGAAAAAACTTGTTTTTTTATTTAATTTCTCATTTTTTTTTAAATAATGCTGGAAAATCCAGCACCCCCTTCATGAAATTCTCTTCCCCCATGATAAGTTCCCCCATGGAAAGATCCTCTCGCGTAAACCCCTTCCCAAACCCCCCAAACACCAGGAAAGATCCCCCTGAATACGTCAGTATACTTCACAATAACCAATATTTTATGAGAACAATGGGCAAAGTTAATAACTTGCAGCCCTTCCTCCGGTGGCTGTGGGGGATTAAGCCATCGTCAAAGATATAGTTACAAGGTTTTTCGACTATGCAGAACAGTTGAAAATGTTCAATATGCTGAGCAGTGGTAGTAAGAAAACCTCCAATTTTTTGGTCACTTGGAAAGGGCATTAGAACTTTTAATGTCTATAAAAATGAGCCCTCTCACGACTTTCTCAGACAACTAGGTCGATACGATCACCCCTTACGACAAAAACAACAATAAACAAAAAAACGAATAAACACGTATCTGTGATCTTTTTTCTGGCCAAAAATACAAAATGCCACATTTTCAGTTCGTGGTAACGAACTGTAGTAAGGAGCGACCCGGCCCAATAGTGAACGAAACTCTAAAAATGGAATTTTGATACCAATAGATATATCAAAAGAATAAGATTTTTATGCTTATTTCAAATATATAAGTTTCATCAAATTTAGTTTTACTCATCAAAAGTTACGAGCCTGAGAAAATTTGCCTTGTTTTGGAAAATAGGGGCAAACATCCCCATAAAAGTCACACGATCTTAAAGAAAATGACACCACCGCATCCAGCGTATCAGAAAACCCTGCTGTAGAAGTTTCAAGCTCTTATCTGCAAAAATGTGGAGCTTCGTATTTTTTGCCAGAAGACCGATCACAGGTACGTGTTTACTTATTTGTTTGTTTTTTGTTTTGTTTTTTCCCAAAACAAGGGGTAGTCGTATCGACCACGTGGTCCTACAATGTCGCTAGAGGCCTTGTGCCTCTAGCAAAAAGTCCTAATGCCCTTTTTAAGTGACCAAAAAATTGGAGGGCACCTAGGCCCCCTCCCACGCTAATTTTTTTTCCAAAGTCAACGGAACAAAATTGTGAGATAGCCAATTTGTTCAACATAGTCGAAAAAATAACAACTGTGTCTTTGGGGCTGACTAACTCCCCAAAGTCCCCAGTGGAGAGGCTGCAAGTTACAAACTTTGACCACCGTTTACATACAGTAATGATTATTTGGAAGTGTACAGACCTTTTCGGGATGATTTTTCGGTTGGGGGGGGGGGTGAGGGGAGGAGGCTATGTGGGAGGATCTTCTCTTGGAGGAATTTGTCATGAAAGAAGAGAAATTCCATGAAGGAGAGCAGGATTTTCTAGCATTATTTTAAAAAAAATGAAAAAATAAATATGAATAAGTTTTTTCAACTGAAAGTAGGGACCAGCATTAAAACTGAAAACAAACAGAGATTATTACGCATATGGAGGGTCCATCTCTTTTTAACAGCTCGCTCTTTACACTAAAGTATTTTTAGGAATTTCAACTATTTATTCTACATTCTTTGTGATTCAGGGGTCAATCTTAAAGAATTGAGACAAAATTAAAGCTTTAGTGTAAAAAGTGAGGTATTAATAAGAAGGCAAACCCCCTCATATACATAAAAAAATATACGAATATAGAAGTTCGTTACGTAAGTTAATTTGTAAGTTATGTATATTTTTTACTAATAAAAACGTTCGTTAAAAATAGAAAATTCTAGTTGCCTTTTTGAGTAACCGAAAAATTGGAGGGCAACTAGGCCTCCTCTTCCACGCTTTTTCTCAAAATCGTCTGATCAAAACTAATAGAAAGCCATCTACAAAAAAATATTAATACGTAAATTTCGTTTTAATTATTCATTTGCGGAGAGCCACAATAAAAACGTGTATTAATTCAAAAAAGTTCAGAAATTAAATAAAAAAACAAGTTTTTTTTAACTGAGCGTAAAGAGCGGGACGTTGAGGGGAGGAATAGCCCTTTTCATACACGGAGTAATCTCTGTTCGTTTTAAGTTTTAATGTCGCTCCTTACTTTCAGTTAAAAAAAAACTTGTTTTTTTATTTAATTACAAATAGGAGCTTGAAACCTCTACAGTAAGGTTCTCTGATACGCTGAATCTTATGGTGTGATTTTCATTAAGATTCTATGACATTTAGGGGGTACTTATCCCCTTTTTCGAAAACAATGGAAATTTTCTCATGCTCGTAACCTTTGATTGGTAACATTGAACTAGATGAAAATTATAACTTTAAAATCAGCATAAAAATCTGATTCTTTTGATGTATATACTGGTATCAAAGTTCCATTTTTTAGAGTTTCGTTAACTATTGAGCTGGGTCGCTCCTTACTACAGTTCGTTGCCACTAACTGTTTTTGAACACTTAAGTAATGATAGCTTCAAAACGCCCCTGAGGAGACAAAGGGGACATGGGAAGACAACCAGAAGTTGACATTCATACTACTTGATTTTATAAACGCAAAGCCTCGTCTAACCCAGTATTTGAAAAAATCTAACTATACTTTTTTTTTTCATTTGGCAAAGACTTGAGCAAGAGCCATACTACAGACAATCTTAAATCTTCTTTGCAAACAAATAAAAAAAACTATGAGAACTCTGTCTTGATACCGTTGTGTATAACCTAAAAGTATGCTATGCCAAACTAGCAGCACTGAAGCAAACTAGCAAACTAGCAAATTGTAGTGAGGTTCTATTGAGCTGTGGCATAACCACATGTCTATTACCTTTCCCCGCTTTGGGAAAGAGCAGAGACTAAAAGTTAGGTCCGAGTTATGCAGATATTTGAAGTTTTTGATACATATAACGCTGTTCGAAAGAAATTCAATGTTTTTAAACAAGCATCAAAATCCTGATTGAACTTGTGGATTGAAGCAAGAAATCAATGATAGAAAAGGTACCCTTGAGCATCATTATGACGTGCTGCTGCTGCACATAATATAACAGCTATTGGTGAAGTATTTTATTGTTGGAGCATCATTATTACTTCTTGGTGTTGCAGGTAATATAACAGCTATTTGGTGAAGTATTTTATTGTTGAAGCATCGTTATGACTTCCTACTGCTGTACGTAATATAATAGCTATTGGTGAAGTATTTTGTTGTTGAAGCATCATTATGGCTTCCTGGTGTTGCAGGTAATATAACAGCTATTGGTGAAATTTTTTATTGTTGAAGCATCGTTATGACTTCCTGCTGCTGCAGGTAATATAACAGCTATTGGTGAATTATTTTATTTTTGAAGCATCATTATAACTTCCTGCTGCTGCACCTAATATAACAGCTATTGGTGAAGTATTTTATTGTTGAAGCATCATTATGACTTCCTGCTGCTACACGTAATATAACAGCTATTGGTGAAGTATTTTATTGATGAAGCATTTTTTGTCGTCTCTTTTTTTCTTTACTCTACCATATTTTCTTTTATGGTGGTATAACATAAATTATCAATCTATATTGTGCATAAAAACAAAATCATACATTACATACACCCCCTACAGTTCTTTTTTGTGCAGTTGGGGATCTCTTCTGCAGAGAAACTGAGAATTTGCTTTTAAAAGTCTTATGACTTATAAACCTTTTGTTCTTTTTAGTCGCTTACTACGTCTCACAAAAGAATTAGTCAGGTTTTTGTTGTGGAATTACTTATTCCTCCAGAAAGCATCTTTCACATAAATCAGAAGTATTTGCATTGACTTGAAAAACACGTTAGTATCATACACCAATGGGATCAAAGCACACTTCTTAAGACATAGAACAGTCATCTCTCATTTCTCTTCGGTTGTGTTGTGTTCAACTTTCAAATATAAAGGGTGATTATCCAATCAGAGTGAGTTTTTTAAGACATGATTTTTTAAACTGAAAAACACAAAAACTTAGAACAACAGTTATGATAAACCTTTCAAAAGATATAATTGTATTGTGTAAAAAATATATAAAGATATAATTGATACAATTATAAATAAATCATATCAAAAGATATAATTGTATTCTATTAAAAGATATAACTGTTATAATTATAAACAAATAATATCAAAAGATACAATTGTATATATAAATATATTGAATGACAATGATGGAGAGCAAATTTGGTTCGATGTAAGCTTATCAACCAAGTTCTTATCATTTCAGTTTTTTGCCTAGTAGTGCAAGCGTTTCTACCCCACAGGTGTAACTATAATGCGGTTCGAGCACTTGTCAAAGCAGGAAATTTGTTTTGCCTAAACAACCCTTTTTACTGTTTGCTTTTCAGTTTTACCTTTTGAGTCAGGGCTATGGATCTTTGTAACAAATAATGCCACCAAAAAGAGTAATTTGAATCAGGGTTATTTCAGCAATTTCACCAGAGAAATAAAAAAGTCGGTTATATTTCTTGATCCTTCTGTATTTTCTTCAGATATATTTCTCACTTTATTTGCTTTACCCATTCGATTTTTGTTAATTCCATTATCTTGAGTAGAATTTCGTTCTTCCTTTCTTTAGGCATACTTTACAGCTAAGTGGAATTGTGGGGTATCCCAAGAGTGATGGGTTTTTTAAGATGTTTATTGTTAATGGTTAGGCCAAAACCATTTGCTGGACTAAATGAGATAAATTCGTTTTCCTCAATTCAATCCTGCCCCTGGAACTCAGCCGTCCTGGCTGAGTGGATTGGTGGTGCTGGTTTCAGGATCCTTTGTCTGAGAGGGCGAGGGTTTGAATCCTTGTGTATCCAATTATTTAGTTTGGGACAGGGGTCAGTGGCATGACCCTATAAGCTCAGCTAGAGTCGACTCAGCTCTAAATGAGTACCAAGAGAAATCTGGGGAAGGTAAAGCAGGAAGGGTGTGCGAAAGCACAGGATGGTTGACCCCCAATCCCCCATTGCACTTGCTGGCTGAAGGGCCAAGAAACGGAGATCAGCACCGCTGTTAGGGACTGTAAAGTCTAATACCGTATTCTTTACCTTTTACCTATACCTGCAACGGGATTAGGAGAATCATTGTTCTAATAAGTCTGGTAAGTTAATTCTTTTGCAACGCTGTTTAAGAGAATGGCCGGTATACATAGTACACGATTTTTATGACTATTTTCATGACACCAGGCTTTTAACAACTTGAAGCCAGTGCCGTAATTTCGTCAAGATCTTGGGGGGGGGGCATATTTGAAGCCGATTTTCCCAAACGAAATGAAAATGACAATGAAAATGTACCAAATAGTACTATAAAGGCTATATATTTATATATACCTTTACAGTACTATCTTTACAGTACATATACTACAGAAAACCGAGCCGTTTCTCTGGACACTTAAATTATTACAACAATATTAACCTCAGTTTTGACAAGATTTTTGAAGAAACTAAATTTTGACTGGGGGAGCTGGGGTCTGGAGCGGGAAACTGGGGTTTGGGGGAAGCAGTTGCCTACCCCCTTACCCCATAGCAAATTATACCCTTGCTTAAGACCAGATTGGCACTAGTCAACCATTTACATAAGTTATCCCACTAGAACTATGTCTGTTTAACTCTTACGCTCGCCGGATACTTGCTGTGGGGTTTCTTCTTCTGTAAATCCAACTCCAGCATGTTTCTTCGTATTCTATATTGGCTTAGCAAACGAGGGTTCAAGTGAAGACTGTTCGTAGAAGGAAGAGTGGTGGATGTGTTTACAGAAAATACCAATAGGCTTCACATTATATATGTTATTTTGCATCATTTGACTTAAAAGAATTACTGTTAGACTGCTGTTAGCCTAGGTACATTGTATAGAGCTAGAATTGTTCTTTTTTGGAGGGGATTCTTCACATTTAGATTTTCAATAAGTTTATTAACAGTGGTTGTGCAGACCGAAAGGCTGAACCTTGTAAATTGCCAACTTTTATTTAATCATGCTCCCAAAGGAGAACAACTCCAGAGAACACATTATGAGATTAATTCTTCTAAGAAGTCTGAAATTTTAATATGCAAAATGTATTAATAGAAGGGTAGGATAGACTAGTATAGATATAATCAGTTTGTACCCTCTGACTCGATATCATGGTTATTTTGTAGCTATTAGATCAGACATCATATAAAGACCTAGATTTTTTTTTCTATCTCAAAATGCACTTTGCAGTGAATTTTAATTTTGTACTTTAACGTAAATTTTAAGAAATTTTTTTAGCAGTGGATAGACTGACACCATTGGGTGAATATAATCAATTGTCATTTTTCTATTTAGTCTATTTTTCTATTTCTATTTTCTATTTAGAAAGGAAAACCATTCCAGATAACACATTAGGAGAGTCATTCTTCTAAGAAGCCTGTAATGTTAATTCTAATACAAAATGTTTTAATTGGAGGATATGATGAAGTAGTGAAGACGCTATCAAATTGCACCCTTTGACTCAAATGACTCAATTACACCCTTTTGACTCATTTGCACCCTTTGACTTATGAATAAATGAGCTATATTACCCGTAAAAATGTAAAAAAGACAAAGTAGGAATATTATAATAAAAAAAACAATAAACAGCGAAAAAAGAAATTCAAACCAGCAAGGAAACAAACACAAAGTAGAATCAATAGGGAAAATCTTTTCAAGACAGTGTAAATCAAATCTGTGGATGTTTCGACCCTATGTCCAAGCACCGTCTTTAGCACAATTCGAGAAAGAAATATATATATATATATATAATGTAAGTTTATTTATACATTTTTTTTTCTTTCTCGTATTGTGCTGAAGACAGCCCTTGAACATAGGGCCAAAATATCCACAGACTTGATTTCCACTGTCTTGAAAAGATTTTCCCTATTGATTCTACTATGTGTTTGTTTGTTATGGAAGGGAAATGAGGTCTTCATCGCTATTTTCAACTAACAAGGACAACATGAACTCATTAACCAGTTTCAATATGGAAAAAAGGCTGCAGAGGGTCATAAACGTGAATGAAGTTTATAGTCTTTTTACATAAATCATCACTGGAAGACTGAATCCGAGAAGGCACGTCTATTAAACCAAATCGAGCAATGAATTTTCTGATTGGGTGCCATCTAAGAAGCTGGAGGAGGAATTTGCAATATCTGAAATAAGCCACACGTAGAGCCTGGTGATCTTTCTTACGAAACAGATGAGCCATGCCCGATAACAACAAAAGCACAGGGGCACAATAAGCGTTATAGATCATACACAAACTATTACGGTTGTAACGGCTTTTGTTTGGGGATATTTTCCCGTAAGCGACGCGTAGGTTTTTCACGGCTTGATTGACTAGGGATGAACAGGTAGTGAAAAGAGTTGGGCCGAAACACAGACCAAGCCAACTAACTAAAGAAGAACACGGTAGAAATGCAGTCCCAGTAACGGGTAGAGCGACCGCATAAGGGCTACTAAAACAAATAAACTCACATTTAGACGCATTAACTGACAGTCCAATCTTAGATAGTTCATTGGTTAATATAGTAAAATTGTAAAGCAATCCACGGCGAGTCGGCAACAAGTAGAACGTCGTCTGCATATGCAACATAAGACAAACCAATATTATCGTAAAAAACAGGACTTTTAAGGGGACGCAGGCACGATGCAAGCACACATTTAAATATACTAGGAGACAACACGGCACCTTGCCGAACTCCTTTATTAATTTTTACCAGGTCAGATATTTGGCCATTCCAGGTAACTTGAATTTCAGACTTAGAATACCAATAAGACAATAAACATAGTACAGTTGGATTAACACCTGAAGACGCAATTGAAAATACAGCCTGAGGGTGTACAATATTATCGAAAGCCACAGAAATGTCAACAGTAAGACATTTCTGGCATGTTAATAAATTGAAAGGGAGTAGCCGATCCGGACTAGTCCCAGTTAAAGATAGAAATGGGGCCACAATTGGTGATAAGGAAAAAGTGAAAGAAAGATGGGTGGAACATTTTGAGAATGTGCTAAACCGAGATACAGTTGCAGGAAAAGATATAGATGAAAATGAAAAAGTTTGTGATACCTTGGATGTGAAGGAAGATTTGTTTAGTGAGGAAGAATTAGCGACAGTACTAAAAGGATTAAAAAATAATAAGGCCCCAGGTGCTGATAGTATGATTAATGAGTTCCTTAAATATGGTGGCCCTGAGGTTAGGAATAAGCTACTGAAGATTATGAACATGATTTTTGAAAAAGGGAAAGTACCCAATGATTTTAGGAAAACCTTAATTAAACCACTGTATAAGAAAGGTGACAAGAGTGAGTGTCGTAATTATCGAGGCGTTAGTCTGGTCTCTGTAGGTAGCAAATTACTGAGTAATATGATACTTTTTAGACTGAGACATGCTGTAGACAAAGTTTTAAGGGAAGAACAATGCGGTTTTAGAAATGGTAGAGGATGTGTCGACCATGTTTTCACTCTTAGGTTAATAATTGAGAAGTCCCTTCGTTGTCAAACACCTTTGGTCCTTAGTTTTATCGATTATGAGCAAGCTTTCGATTCTGTTGATAGAACAGCGTTAACAAAGGTTTTATCGTTATATGGTATACCAGAAAAATACATTAAAGTGATTTGCGCTATGTACGAGAATAATACTGCTGCGGTTAAGGTAGGAAATGAGGTTAGCAACTGGTTTTGCATTAAATCAGGAGTTAAGCAGGATTGTGTTCTATCCCCCTTTATATGGATCATTTTGATGGACTTCGTCTTAAGGAGCATAGGAAAGGCAATTGGAGACCATGGAATCAAATGGGGAGGAAGAACGCTCCTGGACTTAGATTATGCTGATGATTTAAGCATATTAGATGATAGTGTGTGCAAAATGAATGAATTTTTAGAGGTTTTACGAGTTCAGGGTGCTAAAATAGGCTTGAAAATTAATGTTAAGAAGACTAAGTCACTAAGGCTAGGAATAAGTGAAGATGAACAGGTGACATTAGGTAACGAAAAGATTGATCAGGTTGGGAGCTTCAGTTACCTTGGTAGTATTATTAGTAAAGATGGTGGGAGCAGTGAAGATGTTAAAAGTAGAATAGCTAAAGCTCAGGGTGTTTTTTTTCACAGTTAAAAAAAGTTTGGAAGAATAGAAAGATAAGCCTACAAACCAAGATTAGAATATTGGAAGCTACAGTGATGACAGTGGTCAAATATGGCTCTGAAGCATGGGCACTCCGAAAAGAAGATGAAAATTTACTAGATGTTTTCCAGAGAAATTGCCTATGGATTGTTCTGGGTACCCGGCTGACTGACCGTATTTCAAACAGTAGGTTGCACGAAAAGTATGGTTCAATCCCGCTTTCTGGGGCTATAATGAGAGAAAGGTTGAGATGGCTAGGCCACGTTCTACGGATGAAGGATGACAGATTACCGAAGATTGTCCTTTTTGGCCAACCGTCTGGGGCTACACGGAAAGCAGGTCGTCCTTGTCTGGGTTGGGAGGATGTCATAAATAAAGATTTAAAGGAAATGGGAACTTCCTGGGAGGGTGTAAAGAGGGAGGCTTTAAATAGATTACGTTGGAGAAGGAGCGTGCGTAGCTGTGTTGGCCTCAGGCGGCTTGGTGCTGCAGTGAGTTATTATTAGTAGTAGTAGTAGTAGTAGTATTTGCACATGACGTCCTTGCCTCGTTTTTGAATAGACTTTACAAGGCCACAAACGAAACTATCTGGAACAAGCGACTGGGCTAGCCAGGACTAGAAAAGTATTTGTAAATGGTTAAGTAGAGAAAGACAATCATAAGCAAAAAGTTGGTAGGAAAGGCTGTCACCATCAAGACTATTTGAACGCTTAATTTTTCTTACAGCCCGGAAAATATCAGACATTGCTACAGGCAGGACATGAGCCTGCAGGAGACGGTATGGTACAAGAGGTTAAGGCAACTTATAATAAAAAAAATGAAGAAAACTATTAAATATACTGAACAAGCGCTTGTAATGATCAACAAAACTAGCTAGCTGGAGACAAGATAGGGCAGGCGGGGAACATTTCTCACTGTTAATAACTTTATTCCATGAGGCCTTATCGGTGGGGCCTGGCCATGCATTCAAGCGTGCTCTCTTTAAACTGGTCTTATATTCAAGTTTACACTTTTGTTTCACAGAGAACACAGCTCTGGACTATGGTCGGTCACATGATATCCACATACGCAGCCAAAATTTGGCTTTTTGCTTAGCACGTTTTACTTCAGGATCAACGTTCCAATTAGGCTTTCTTGTACCAATCCGAACTTTATCCACAGGCACTGCAGCTTTGGAAGCTGATTTAAGGCAATGGCCAATTTGATAATAATAGCAATTGAGGTCAACTCTACTTGAAGGCGAGGAAACTGACGTTTGCAGCAGGTGATATGGCACTTTTATGGTCGACAGTAAAGCAGTTAGCGTAGCAAGGTATAGTGGGACATTAGCACGATCCCAGTTCAACTTCGTATGCCACTTCGGCTGAGCCGAAAGTGTTTTGCCAGATAGCTCACAGGACAAATTACAGCTAAGAATAAGGTGATCGTCATCAATCTTTTCTTCGTTCCTCTGTTATGAATATACGTGAATGAGAGGCTCTTATCTGTGACATGGTATCTGCTAGGAAGTGATTCTAGCAGGAGGGTTGACCTATTGGAGGTACTGAGAATGTCACAGTTAAGGTCACCAGCTAAAACCTAATTTAGGTCTTTTAAACGCAAACTTTGGAGTTGAGACTTTAAACTGGAGCAACAATTAGCGAAAGATTTGAACGATGCTATAAAACGTCGATCACAAGGTAAGAAAACGTTTATATGGGCAGTGCTGTCACATTAAATCGCTAAGATGTTATCATCACAATGAATCACGGAGGGCTTTGATGAGGAACGGAAGAAAATTGCTAGTTTTTTGCGGAAACGGATAGAAGAACGGATAGAAAATTTCGGAAGACTAATAATTCATTAATTAACAAGTCTTTGTCTTTTTGTTAATGTTAATATTGAGAGAAGCAAAGCTTAAAATAGTGGCTTGGTTCATTTTGGAGTAGTTTTCATAGATTGATAACTGGGCAATTCATACTATAGGAAACATGAGCTTCGCCGCAGTTGGCATATTTCAGAGTCTCTAAGCAAGGATTGTCTTTAATATTGGAATGGCGTCCAGAACATTTAGAGCACTTAATCTCATTCGGGGCATATGTGCAGTGAGCTAACGAATGATGCATAGCTTGGCAACTAAGACACGGTCTGGGCAGTTCTTTGTATTCCGATATTTTAAAAGACTCGTAACCCATGCGCAGACCCGTAGCAATGGCAGATGTTAGTGCAGCGGAATCAAGGAACTCTAAACGGAATGTATGAGAAGAGCCGATCTGGGTGGCCTCAACACGACCAGGAATAGTGGAGATGATTATGCTGCTGGAAACACTATCAGGAAGTCCCCTAATGACTGCGAGAGGTCGGCGATCTATCACTTTAGCACGAATATTTGGATAGCTCACAACAGCAGATCCGGCGAGAGAATTAGCGGAAACTTTATCCTGCATGACAACAACCCATCTTTTCCTTACTGGATCAGACTTTACCGGCATAATTCCGTCATGTCCGGCGAAAGAATCAAGCTTTTCCTTGTGGGGTCTCTTAGCTCTGGAGGCGGATATTTAAGAACGACGGTGTATGAAGGTTTGTGATTGGTAGCCTTACTATCTGAGACCAAAGAACTATTTATAGACGTTACTGGACTATTGAGGCGAGCAAGCGATTTTAGCTGATCAAGGCACTGGTTGACTTTGGCGGTAAGGATAGAATAAGCTGATGCCGGAATACTGGGGACTTCAGAGGGCGATTTGATCACGAACTCTGGAGTATCAATATTTTATGTAGAGCAGCGAGACAGAGTAGCAATAATGTCCGACAATGAACTAATCTTAGCACTGGGTCCTGAACGAAGAGGTATAGGCTCATCTGGGAAGAAATTGCTATATAAAAGTTTCTTAGCGTCAAGAACGTCCTCATACGGGAGAAAATCACTGGCGTATTTCACAATCGACTGACGGTCTAACCCCTCATCAAGATTATGCTGAATAAAGTTCAAAACTGGGCAATAATAAAGCGTACCGGTATTCCAATTGTCCATGATAAGCAAATTTCACTCACGACTCGGCATCAGTCCAAACACAATTAAGGAAAAAAAGTATATCCACAGAAAAGTTGTCGATAAGCATAATTATGAAATGATCCGCACTGGCTGAATGAATGCAATGAGAATAAATAGTAGCTTATCTTTGAGTGGGACAAGAAATCCAGTAATTTGTAAGTAATTACAAGTAATCCAAGTATTTCAAGGCACGACTCAGATGATAATAGTGCTAACTGAGAGCCCCAATCCATAAATAATCCTTAAGCTGTAATCACATATAAGTTTATGAATTTATCTAACAAGTTTCAATTACAAGTTCAAAAGTATTTCACTTGTTATTTAGTCCGAACAGGTACAGAGTTAATCTTGCTTAAATTCAATTAGTTGTTAACTGGTCAAATACCAAAAGATAACTTGTGTTTATTGCTCTAACTGTTACTTCAGGCATACGGTGTAGACCTAGATTTTATTATGCCGAAGTGCAATTAGCAGTAAACTTCAATTCTAAGCTCTAGACCTACATACCTTCTTGGAGGGTGATTCCAGGATTTCTTAATTTTTCAAGCAGTTTATTTGCAGTGGCTGGACCGAGAGGTGCAGCACCTGACATAATTGTATGCATCCTTTCAAACGCCTTTAAATTTATTTTCTTCTCATTTCCAAGGTAGCTGATTAGGGGAGGGACAAGCTGTAGCATAGTAGGCTGAAACAGAACATTATAATCATTATAATCTAATTTCATACCCAATCGTATTAAGATATTAGAATACGAAGATTTGAGGTCCGAGCAAAACACTCAAAAAGAACCTGAAGGTTCAGAAAACCTGCCCGCTCTGATTACCTCAAAAGTACCAAAGACACTGAAAATAAAATTGGGTTGTTTGGACTGGTTAAGTGGTAACTTAAACAACTATAAACATTTTATGAGGCAAAAGTAAGGAAAGGAATATTTCAGTTGAAAAAAAACTCGGTAAGCTGTTATTTACTTTTGGTAGTAGTGGGTGCCAAATTTAAAGAAAAAAAATATGAATAATCAAAGAAAATAAGCTAAATTCATATGGCACCAAACACCTTAAGAAGATATGTCTTTCCTTTAACGGTATGGTAGCCTTTGAAAATCAAATGCTTTTAAAAGTTTGAATTTCTTCTTACAAAAAGATTTTTCAAACTTAACCAGTTGGTTTTGATTGTTTATTTTTACGATTCAGTGACGACAGTGGTCAAGTATTGCTCTGAAGCATGGGGGCTCCGAAAAGTGGATAAAGACGAAGATTTGTTAGATGTTTTTCAGAGACATTGCCTACGGATTGTTCTGGGCGCCCAGCTGACCGACCGTATTTCAAAAAGTAGGCTGTACGAAAAGTGACAACCCGCTTTCTAGGGCTATAACGAAAGAAAGGTTGAAAAGGCTAGGGCACTCTGCGGATGATGGATGAAAGGTTGCCAAAGATTGTCCTTTTCGGCCAACCGTCTAGGACTAAACAGGAAGCAGGTACTCCGCAGTTGGGGTGGGAGGATGTCATAAAGAAATATTTAAGAGAAATGAGAACTTACTGGGAGGGTGTAAAGAGGGAGGCTTTGAATAGATTGTGATGGAGGAGGAGAGTGCGTAGATGTGTTGGGCAACTTGGTGCTACAGTGATTTGTTGGCAGTAGTAGTAGTTAAGTGTGGCATCACTGACAGAAATATGATACTTCCGTAAAAACTGCGCAGTCAAGCAGTTCGTGGTAACAAACTGTATGTGAGGAGCGACTCGGCTGAAAAGTCACCGAAACTGTAAAAAACTGAATTTTGATATCAACAGATGCATTAAAAGAAATGGGTTCCATACTGATTCCAGATATACAAAATTCATCAAGTTTAGTATTATGCCTCGATAGGTACAAACCTGAGAAAATAAGCCTGATTTTAGAAAAATTCAGAAAACACCCCCAATTAGTCAAGGAATCTCAATAAAAAACGCACCATCATATTCAGCATATGAGATTCAGTATAGGTTTCGAGCTGCCATTTGCAAAAATGTTAAATTAAGTTTTTTGCCAAGAAAACGATAACAGATACGTGATTATTTGTTTGTTTTTGTTTTGTTTTTTTTTTCGCCCATGGGTGATCGTGTTGAACCAATGCTTATAGATGTTTTGGAGTCTTTCGTCATCTTGTATAATTTAAAATGCGTCATAGATACCAAAAATGATACGATCACGCCTGGGGAAACAGAACGTAAGTAGCTACTTAAATGCATATGTACGTGACTATATTCAAATTATTTTTTTTTAATATTACTCTAAACAAATTTTCCTAGACTCATGACCTATCTAGATCATTTGTTCAGACCTGAAAATCTCAGTGTGCCACCAATTTTCAAAAAACCCTAATGGAGCCGTTTTTGAGAAAAAAAATACATATATAAATGCACAATAATTTAATTTAAAAAACATTATGCTAATTAAAAAACGCTAATTAAACTAATTAAAAAAAAAATGCTAATTTAAAAAACATTATGCTGCATCATGTCTAAATATCTTGCAGTTTGTCGCCTTTTATTTACTTAAAAAAATAAAAATTAATAACCGTAGCATTTGGAAGTGTCATAAATATTCAAGATTCCTTGGAAATTTGTCCGAATGAAACAAATTACGCAGATAAGGTTTAATGAAAAAATGGCCGTCATATATTTTATTGGGGAGTCATATATTTTGTTGTTAAAGTTATAGTTAATTATAACCAAAAAATGAGTTAATTATATCAGATGCTCGATGATATTCTCCAAGCAATTTTTTAAATAGACACGTGTTTGGGAGGACCTCTCTTGTGCTCTTTTTGAGTATCCCCTCCCTACAAATGTGATTTAAATTGGCTAGTCTACGTAAAAAATATTTTGTCTCATTATTGTTCCTTCTCTTTTTTATCTTTCATAATTTTAAAACAGAATTTTTAAATTTCGTAATTTAAAATTTCAAACAGTTCGTGGTAAAAAAAAACTGTAGTAAGGAGCGACTCGGCTCAATAGTGACAAAAACTCTAAAAAATGGAATTTTGATACTAATAGATACATCAAAAGAATTGGATTTTTATGCTTACTTTAAATATATAATTTTCATCAGATTTAGTCTTACCCATCAAAAGTTACGAGCCTGAGAAAATTCGCCTTATTTTTGAAACCCCTTCAACATCATAGTATCTTAACAAAAATCACACCATCACATTCAGCGTATCATAGAACCCTGCTGCAGAAGTTTCAAGCAGAAACTTTCAACTTTCAGACTTTCAAACTTTCAGACTTTTTAGTTTTTTTTTTGTAGTTTTTGCCTTTTTTTAGTTTTTTCAGTTTTGACGTCACCTGATCCAGTTTTTTCAGGTGACGTCACCTGATCCACAGATCCACACACAGACAACTTATTTTTATATATATATAGATATAGATATGGGCCATTTGGACAAACTTTGTGTGTATCTCCCTCCCCCTCTTCCTTCCATATGTCTGTGTAGAAGTGTCCAATATTAATATATTTTCATTTACTTCTTGATTTTTTTCAGGAACGTGAACAAGAAGATGGAATTTGTGTTTTCTATCAAACAAAGTATGTTTTGTGATTTTTATTGACGTCATGAATGAGTTAGTACGGAATTGAGTTTCAGCACTGCCGTGTTTGTAATTTAAAATTTTTTGAGACATAGCATTGATTCTTGGCAGCTTAGGAGAAGCAAAAATGAGCTCGATTGCTTAAAAACCAAAATGCAGCAGACTTTGATAATTATCTTTCCTTTTTGAGTATTGCAAGGCTATAATGTGTTTTTGACTTGAAATTTGGTGTCTTTTTCTGTGACTACTTTGTTTATAGTTACTTAGATTCTGTATGTGAGAAATCAGGACGCCCTTCCTATTTTTAATATTATTTTAAATTTTACGGAAGTAGTAGACGTCAATATCGTCAAATAAATTTGCATTTTAAAATTTTGACAATATTATTGCACAATTCGTAGAAATAGCAAGAAATTCTGGAAGTATTGTTTAAGCTTATTGACGAAAACTAATTAAGAAGAGAAATTGTCCCCCTCCAAAGTTTATATAATGACCCTCTCCCCTTTCATACAAGATAATTGTGCGAAGGTTTTTACCTCCCCTCTTATTCAGAAAATACTTTGATTATAAAAGGAGATGCTACTGTCCTTACTGCAAAGTGATGGGGGCATTCCTTAAGAAATAAAAGATTCCTTAAGAATATCCCCAGAAACTAGAAAATTACGACCTGTAACCTATCCTTTAGGCATTTTCAAACCAACCATAGTTCAATGGAACAATTGTAAAAGCCTAACTAATACTACTAATTCTAACAACTCACCGCAGCACCAAGCCGCGTTGGGCCAACACAGCTGCGCACGCTCCTTCTCCATCTCAATCCATTCAAAGTCTCCCTCTTTACACGCTACCAGGAAGCTCCCATTTCCTTTAACACTTTCTTTAACACTTTCTTTATGACATGCTCCCAGCGTAGACGAGGACGACCTGCTTTCCGTTTAGCCCTAGACCATTGGCCAAAAAGGACAATCTTCGGCAAAGTTCTTTTAAAGCCTATATAGCACCTGGAGAAATTTGGGGGAAAACTCGGGAAACGTCTGATGATTTGCTCCCAACCATGCATTGCACTCCCGGCCGAAGGCAGAAAATAAGGAGATCGGTGCCTATGTTACACAAACCGTTAGTCAGTACAAGATTTGTTTTTTATTTTTTCATAATAAATCTTGGGCTCACTAAATAAATTTAATTAAAAGAATGTAATAGCTTGAGAATTTTACGTGCTATTTTTTGGTTCAATGATCTTGATTTTTTTTGTATCCTTCTTCTCCTACCCTTTTTCCCTCTGCTTTTCCCTCCCCTTTCCTTGTGTGCTTATCGGCTGAAACCATCAAGGCTCTTAGTATTGTTTTGTGTATTTTGTTGTTATTATTTACCGGAAATGTTTCCAGTTACGGGAAGTTAAATTGGATTTGACGAAGTTTTCTTTTATTATTTATTTATGATTTTGAGAAGAATTGGAAATAGAATAAAATTGTTTCCTGATTTCTTGCAACCCTTTCTTTTGTTTACTGGGAGATAAATTTAAGCCTATTCTGATTAGATATTTGAAAAATATTGTAGGCTATCTTTTCCCGTGTCGACTTACCCTTAGCACAAAATTTCATTGTGGAATAAATGAAGTTTGTTTCTGTTCTCCTTTTTATCTGTTGATACGGATTAGAACTTTTATTTTAGTTTATATGTTCACATATCTAGGACTGCAAAGACTTGGTTTAATCAAATTACATACAAATCTTTGCACGGAGTAAAAATGTTTCCTGATTCCTTTCCCCCTTTCCTGTTCTTTCCCAGGGGTTACTTTAAACCCACACTACTTGTAGAAATATGAAAAATGTTGCAGGCTACTTTTTCTTTTATCTATGTAATTAGCACAAAAATCAACAGCAAAGAAAACAGAATGGGGCGTTTCTCACCCCCTCTCTTTTGGTCTGGATAAGAACTCCCTATCTTAGTTTTATATGCTCTCGTACTTAGAACACCGAAAATTTTTATTTTAGCTATCACAATGCAGATGTGTGTTTGGAGTAGAAATGGCTTGTACCTTTTACTTTTGTTGCTGGGAGATAAATTCAACCCTATACTAACTATAGGCTTATGGAAAATATTGTAGGCCACGTTTCCCTTTATCTATTGGCACAAAAAAAGTGTATGAAATAAAAGAATCGGATTTGTTTTATCGTTTCTTCTCGTTTGACGCCAAGCCTCCTATTTTAGCCCCCTATTTTCTTCTTCTTGTTTGAATTGTTTAGGAGACGCTTTCAGCTATTCTTATAATCAGCATCAAATTCTAAGCCCTGTGGCGAGCTGCTGCAGCAGAGATCGAGCTCCGGCTCCCATGTCATCAAGCATAGGTCAATCGTACTGCTTCGCCACTGGGCTCAAATGTTCTTCTACGTAGTCTATATAGCTTTTAGTCTATATGGTTCCGATTGCTTCATTTTAATAAATCCCAACTCCAAGTCTTTGCCATAAGTTTTTTGGTCAATATTGTTGCTCTAAATACGACCAAGATCAATATAAGCTAATGTTGGTTCAATTCTTTTTTAATGCTATTGCTATGGCATTTCGATTTCTTATGAATGTGGTAAATAAAGGACAATTTACAATTTAGTCTAATTAACCAATTAGCTTAATCAAAAGAATAATTGTATGGATTTTAAATATTAGACAGTCGATGGTAATTTTTTTTTAATTGGCTGCTTAATTAAATAGAAAGTTGTTAGCAATTACCGATTGCATGCAGTGGCAAAGCCAGAGTTTAAGTTTTTCGTAAGGGAGGGGGGTGGTCTAGCTTACTGGAAGGTGAAGGTGCAAAAATGAAAATCTTCTCAATAAGTAGTTTAGGCAATGTTGTTTTTCAAATCTATAATATTTAATGAATTGTATGATGTGTAGATTGTCTTTTCTATTCCTAATAAATGTGGTCAACGTCAGCTAAGGTTAATATGCGTAAGAGCGTGCTTCATTTAACTTTTATATTTGGCAAACTGTAGGCTACTGCTCGTAAACGAAGAGAGATTGGGAATCCGGTGCTCACAGCCCAGCAAAAGTAGAATATGGTGTGGTTTTATTTCTTTTTTTTTGTATTAACTTAATTTTTTATCAAGTTTTTTATCTGCTGTTTATTTCCAACAAGAACAAGTTTCGGCTTTATCTTTTGTTTAAAATAGTTTTTTTTGGAAAACTTACCCTTCAAGGCACGTTTAAGGTTAAAAGGGTTGTAAATAGAAATCGTCAAGTAATACTAAAATGAGCCCTTTAAGTAAGAAGGGTAAATTTTTCATTGATAAAAACGAAGTCTGTGATGGGAAGTAAGCCTAATCCTCCTTCCCTCTTCAATCTGCATTATGCTAAAAATTAGGATACTAAAGTAAATTTTCCTTCTAACTTAAAATTTTTAACTTAAGCTCAAATTCTTTCTAAATAAAATGCTTGCCCTTGTTTTGTTTTTGGGGAGTTTGGTCTCGCTTTATTTCTTCAGTGATAGAAGTGGAAAATGAAGTAAGCCCTTTTTCCCGCCTCTCTTAAAATCTAAATTAATCTAAACATTGAAAATCAAAATTAAATTTTCCTTCCCCTTCAATTTTTGAAGTAAAGCAAAAAAAAACTATCTTTTTTTTTTATAAGTTTACTCATCAACGTAACGTATATAAAGAAAGGGTTTCAAATGCATGTCGTCGGGTAATCCTAAAATGCGATTTTCTAGAAAGAAAATTTTTCAGGGATGAGAGTGGATAAGGAAGCAAACGTTCCTCTTAAATCCAAAGTTGAGTTAAAAATTAAATATTTCAGATTAAGTTTTCCTTCCTCGTTAAATTTTAAAAAAGAAATTTGAGGGTTTTCTAGGTAAAGCCTGCCTTAGTTTTTTGGAACTTTGCTGCGATTTTTAATTCTCATAAACAAGTGTGTAATTTAACAACATGAAAACAGGGTATGTCATCCAGGTACCCACCGCAAGAAGTGGGGGGCTTTGGGACTACCCCTCACCTGAAAGAAATTTTTTCGTAACTGCCTCTTATGATCCCTGTCTCTTCACGCAACAGTAAGTGACACTTATATTTTTTAAAAATACCCCACGAAAATTGCTCATTCCTAGCATAAACTCGGGAGGAAACATGGAGGGGGAAGGGGGTACAGATTGCCAATAGAAAACGTTTGTGTCACTGTACTGTATAGATTACAAGATTTCTTCTTTTTTCTGTGAAGTTTAAAACACGTCTGTTCTAAATTTGAGGTATTTTCTTATTACTTGACGTTTTTTATAATATGTAAATTGATAATAGTATGATGTAAAATAAAATGGGCTTTAGTGTCTCCTGTAGACAAAAATGCAGCTTCATGTTCTTTTTCGATTTAGTTGGAAAGTTGTGCATTTGGTGCTTTCCTTTCTTTTGGTTACAGACTAGATATGTATGTTGTTTTTGTTTCAAAAAAATTTTCTATTGTTCGACAAAGAAATATTTTTGCTTTTATTGGAAAATTCTGTTATTCTTGTATCATTTTGTTGAAATTTGCTTCAATTAGTGTGCGACAATAAATTTCTTTTGTTTATGGTTTTGTGTACATTGTCTAGGTGGAGGAGTACGTAAAATATATGTATAACTTAATGCAATATTAATTCAAAGAATTGAAGTAAAACAAGAAGAGAGGAAATGAAAAATTATAATAAAACAAAACAGAAGAAGCTTAACTTACTCGGTCACTGACCCTCAAACTACATGAAATCTTCATGCAAAAGCACTGCCAGCAAAAAAAAAAAAAAAATCAATTTTAATAATTTCTGAAATTCTGGTAAAACGTTACACGATTCTATTTCGATCGGCAATTTTTCCGAAGTTAGGGGTAGGCGTTCGATTTGTAAAATGTTGACGTATCGACTTTTTGTCGCCTCTGGACGGAAGAAAAAAAAAAGTTTGTTTTCCTTGTCAATGTAGAACTCAAGATGAAATTGATGTTTTAAAAAGAACTTTTTTTTGTTCAAGAACGGCGAGGAGTATTATAATCAATCCGCAAATCGAATAAAAGGTGACAATTGGTTAATTCCGTATTGAATAACATCGAAGTAGCAAATTTGAAATTAATAACAAAAGTGTTCGATAGACCATGTCACGTTGTTTTATAGGAATTTTATAAATATCCCATTCTACTTATAAAAAAAAGGATTATGTTTGATAGATTTCAACTCTACTGCATATGTTTGCGTAATTTTCCGCTTAACCAGTTTCAAAAATTATATTTAATTTTAGTGCCCTTGGTTCGTCAAGTCTTCTTCGAATTAATCAGTTTCGTTGCTTAAATAAATAAATCTCAAAACAGAAAAAGTTTGAGAAATGAAAAGAATTAAAAACAAAGATTTTTTTTAACTTGTAGACGACAAAATAATATGTGTTTACGCTTTTATGGGTACCGAATCTTCCCCAAAACAAAAAGATCATTTTACTTGGTACACAGAATTTTAAGAAAGATTTCTTGAAACTTAAACAGAAATGAGTTTTTCAATTAAATATTATTTTGTTTCCAAAAACATGCCTGAGAATCACATCCACACTGGCGGGTGAATAACATAATAACAGCCAGTAGACGCACAAAGTGTGTTTATATTGTGTTCGGCATCCCTCTTAACATTTCCTTAAAGTATAATCTTAATATCATAAGCCTTTTTAGAAACACAGGATAAAACATGCCCTCTTTCCAATAAAAATCCTTATATGTTAGTGGTTCTAGGCGTTTACCTCCCCGCAGAAAATACCCTCGGCGTTTGCCCCCCCCCCCACGGAAAGTACCCCCCGTAGAAAATACTCCCTGGTGTTTTATTGTTTTAAAAAGTAGCGTTGAGAGAAAGAGTCAAACTTTAGCGTAAAAAGCGAGGCGTTGAGGAGGAAACAGCCCCTTTCATATTCGGAGTAATTTCTGTTCGTTTTAAATTTTAATATCGCTCCTTACTTTCATTTAAAAGAGCCTGTTTTATTTATTTAATTTTTCAAAAAACATCAGAAATTAAATTATAAAAAAAATTCTTCAACTGAAAGTAAGGAGCAACATCAAAACTTAAAACTAACAAATATTATTGAGTATATGAAAGGTGTTTCCCATTCCACAAGACCTTGCTCTTTACGCTAAAGTTTTGAATTCTTCTCATTTTGAATATTACAAAACGTGGGGCAAAGCGTTTCTTTACATGCGATCAGGTCTTTTCTTTTTTTTACCTCATAGCACAACTGACTTGTAAACTAATAGATATTACTGTATGATAAAGACACCCTACACTGAATGCAAAACTGTAAGCAGGCCGTGGAGGGGCTCATTGTCGAAAGCCTCAGAACAGGTGATTAAACCTTCAGTTGTGTATGTTTTATGCTTGTATAAACGATGAGAGGGGAAAAATTATTCCACTATAAATAAAAACTTTATTCGTATGCAGATAAAACCTAGAAAAAATTTATATTTATGCAAGCTTCTCTACTTTTGTTCTAAATGTGTCAAGTAACAGTTGTGTTGTACAATCCAAGTAACAACTGCAAATTAAGTAATAGTTTAAGTTTACAGTCAAAGGAGACTCATAATTTGCTCGTTTCCCGTTATGTTGTATGCCAAAGTACGGTTTCAAACACGTTTAACGATCTGTAACCTATCATTTAGCATTTTCAAACCCACTGTATTCCAATGGAATAATTGTAAAAGCCTAACTACTACTAACAACTCACCGCAGCACCAAGCCACCTGAGGCCAACACAGCTACACACGCTACTACAAAAACATAACGGGAAACTTTCAGTAACAGAACTTTTTTGTTTATCAGCCTACCATACCTTATTATTTATTCTTGCTTTTAGAAATCATATATTGGAGTCTTTTTTAACCACCGAGTTGAGTTTAATTTTTTTTGCTTTTAATTAATATACGTATTTCCAGCTTTACCACCCCCAAAAGTCAGACCAATATGCAGCTGTGCTAATATTTTAATCACCCCATATAATTTTCAAACACCGTCTAACCGTTGCTTCCTTGATTGGGCTTGATTATCAACATCATCTTCCTTGAGACTAAGGTGGATATACCCACAAGGAATTGCGCCCACAGGGTACTTCAACCGTGAAATTGCACCCCTGGAGAGTTGCTAGGATTGGTAATCTGTGCATTTTGACAGCCCCAATGCCGGTTTATCCTGATAATTCTCTATTTAGACATTATTTTACAGGTCAATGCTATTCAGGGAATAATCCTGTAATCACTGTCAAGCTCATACCTAGTTAGATAATCCAAGATCGATCTTAAACTTACATTCACTTTTATGTGTAAACAAATATTGGAACTCGATCTTTCAGTACACCCACACAGGCCCTCCCTCTCAAACCCATATTTACTGTCACTGGCACTCATGCTCACGCTTCAATGCATTCCACATAGGCCTAATTAATACATTTAGTAGAAAACTGGACAAGCTACCTCTTATTTTTTGGGCATAAGAGTGAATATGAGGAAATATAAGTGTTTTTATGGCACTTGGTATTAACCAAGTGACATATAGCGATCGCAAATTCTGTCGGTCCCGGTTTTGCTACTTTAGGCACTTTCAGGTAAGCTAGGACGATGAAATTTGGCAGGCGTATCAGGGACCAGACCAGATTAAATTAGAAATAGTCGTTTCCCGATTTGACCATCTGGGGGGGGGTGGGGGGCCCGTTAAGTCGGAAAAAAAATTGGAAAAATGAATTATTTCTAACTTACGAACAGTTGATCAGATCTTAATGAAATTTGATGTTTGGAAGGATATCATGTCTCAGAGCTGTTATTTTAAATCCCGACCGGATCTGGTGATATTGGGGGGAGTTGAGAGGGGGAACCTAAAATCTTGGAAAACACTTAGAGTGGAGGGATCGGGATGAAACTTGGCGGGAAAAATAAGCACAAGTCCTAGATACATGATTGACATAACCGGAACGGATCCGCTCTCTTTGGAGTAGTTGGGGGGGGGGGGTATTTCTGAAAAATTAAAAAAAATGAGGCATTTTTAACTTACGAACGGGTGATCGGATCTCAATTAAATTTGATATTTAGAAGGATATCATGTCTCAGAGCTCTTATTTTAAATCCCGACCAGATCTGGTGACATTGGGGTGGGGGGGGTTGGGAGGGGGAACCTAAAACTTGGAAAACACTTAGAGTGGAGGGATCGGGATGAAACTTGGTTGGAAAATAAGCGCAAGTCCTAGATACATGATTGACATAACCAGAACGGACCCGCTCTCTTTGGGGTAGTTGGGGGTTAATTCTGAAAAATTAGAAAAAATGAGGTATTTTTAACTCACGAACGGGTGATCGGATCTTAATGAATTTGATATTTAGAAGGATATCGTGTCTCAGAGCTCTTATTTTAAATCCCGACCGGATCTGGTGAAATCGGGGGGGGAGGAGTTTGGGGTGGGGGAACCTAAAATGATCGAAAACGCTTAGATTGGAGGGATCAGGATGAAACTTGGTGGGAAAAATAAGCAGAAGTCTTAGATACGTGATTTACATAAATGGAACAGATCTGCTCTATTGGGGGGGGGGGGTTAATTCTGAAAAATTAGAAAAAATGACGTATTTTTAAATTACGAAGGAGTGATCGGATCTTCATGAAACTTCATATTTAGAAGGATCTCGTAACTCAGATCTCTTATTTTAAATCTCAACCAGATCCAGCGTAATTGGGGGGGGGGGGGGAAATTTCAGAAAATACTTAAAGCGGTGAGATTTGTATCTCACCGCCACCTGGTATACGGGATTTCTGAGAGTCAGCAACCCCTCATAGATGGTTGAAGCACCTAAGTGGTCCTCACTGCTTTTGACTTGAGAAAGCTACTATTTGCATAAATATTTTGCATTCTAAACCCTTAGAAATTATTTGACAGTTAGTTTTCAAAGTGCTTTTCTAGTCACAAGCTCTTAGGCTGGGATTGGCATTCCCTCCATTATTCCTTCTATGCCGAAATTTTCATTCTATATTTTCGATGTTCATTTGTATCATAGTTTTAGAGAAAAAGATTTGCTTTTAAACCTGCAATGGCAAAAAAAAACATTTCAAGACAGGTGAATCTGACCAAAATTAGGATTCATCAAAGGAGTTTTGCATAAGAAAGGAAGTATGGATTCCCAATACATGCGGCTTTAGGCCCGTTTTAAAAATGTTTCTAGGAGTTCCGTAGGTATATGTGTTATATATATGTGTTATATGCCTATGTGTTATACCAGAAACTCACTCGAGAAATTGTATCGCGAACATGAGACATTACCCGTTTTTCACGTTGTTAATACCACACAATTATATTCTACTCGATGGAAAAATACATTGTAGCTATATCTTAATTAAATATTTAGTTGGTACTTTGGTTAGGTTACGTACTAAATATATTGCGCTCTGGGCGGCCCCCTTCCATAATTCTTTGTTGTAGTTTTCACAGCCGAAGCTAATTGTCTGGTATTAACACCGTGAAAAACGGGTAATGTCTCATGTTCTTGATATAAGTTCTTGAGTGTGTTTCTCGTATAACACATAAATACCGTTCTTTGTGCTGACCTTAGTGGTCACCTACCCCTCCTTTTCCCCCCCTTTACATTAAAATATGCTTGAGTTCGTTATAGTTATACCTTTACCCAAGGCGTAAGATCAAGGTCACTTCAAGCCCTTAAATGATTTGAAGCCAAGAATTTGTCTGAAAAACTCCTCCTTAAAAATGTGGGTTAAAAAATGCACACATCCCTCCCCAATTTTGTGAGGAATCCTTACTTCTTTTAAAAAATTCTCGTAAACCCCCTCCCCAGTTCGAATTGTGAGTCTGTGCAAACTCATATAGAAGGCTGTCTACCCCCTAGAAAACCCACTGCCCCCCACACCTTCCTAGAAAAAACTTCAATAGCTAGTTTAAGACTAAGGCCTAACAGAAGACAGCACATGAGCCCCCCCCTTTTCGCGTCATATATAAGTATATCATTACAACCAAGTACTACTGAACTTAAAGTGGCCTTTGAATACAAACCTGATTCATGTTAATTTACTAACAATGGACGTAGTGCTTGTCTATTTTGTTTATCTGTCGCTTAAAAAACCAGTCCAGGCTCTGGTTGGCTTTGTGCCGACACATATGTTGCAATGGACAAAACTCAAGATTCTAGGCTAGTGTTTTATTCTATTTCATTCTATAACTATGAAGCATTCTATTATCTTCAACCGACTTCACACATATATTTGGAGTAAGCCCAAGCAGTAAGATTACGTTTTTTATTATCCTAGCGAAGCCTATTTCATATAATTTATGTCTGTTAATATTTATATTTATATATATTTATATTTATGTCAAAATAATTTGAAAACATTAAATACAACTTACAAAATTGAAATCCTAAAACTGAAACTAGAGCACTTTGTCAAAGGTTAATCTGAGGCTAGAATGCATCAAGAGGGAAGTTTTAATTAATCATATAGAAAAAAGGGTAAATTTTCCGATTAACTCACCAATGAGATAACTAAGATACAGACATACTTTTAGAAAAATAATTTCATCTTGAATCCAAATATTGCATTCATTTGCGATGGAAATGAATTTTACAAAAAAAAACGTTCAAATATGTAATGATAGCTCATTCTAACGGAAAATAAAAGTTCTATTGCCCTTTTTTAAGTGAACAAAAAATTAGAGGGCACCTAGGCCCCCTCCCACGCTCATTTTTTCCCAAAGTTAATAGATCAAAATTTTGAGATAGCCATTTTGTTCAACATAGTCGAAAAACCTAGTAACTATGTCTTTAGGGACGACTTACTCCCTCACAGTCCCCGGGGGAGGGACTGCAAGTTACAAACTTCGACCAGTGTTTACATACAGTAATGGTTGTTGGGAAGTGTACAAACGTTTTCAGGGGGATTTTTTGATTGGGGAGAGGTTGAGGGGAGGAGGTTACGTGGTAGTATCTTTCCATGGAGTAATTTGTCATGGGGGAAGAGAATTTCAATGAAGGGGGTGAGACATTTCTAGCATTATTTAAAAAAAAACAATGAAAAAATAAATATGAAAGAGTTTTTTCAACTGAAAGTAAGAAGCAGCATTAAAACTTAAAACGACAGAAAATATTACGCATTTGAGGGTTCATCTTGCTCTTTGCGCTAAAGTATTTTTAGTTACTTCAACTATTTATTCTACGGCCTTTTTGATTCAGAGGTCATTCTTAAAGAGTTGGGACAAAATTTAAGCTTTAGTGTTAAGATTGAGGTATTAACGAGGGGGCAAACCTCCTGGACGTAAAAAAAGGGGGCAATACTCCATATACGTAACAAAAATATACGAACATAAAAGTTCGTTAAGTGAGTTAATTCGTAAGTTACGTATATTGTTTACTATTGAAAATGTTTGTAAAAAATAAAGTTCTAGTTGCCTTTTTAAGCAACCAAAAGATTGGAGGGCAAATAGGCCTCCCCTCACCCCATTTTTCTCAAAATCGTCTGACGAAAACTAAGAGAAAGCCATTTAGCCAAAAAAAAAAAGAAAAAAAAAAAAAAATCTGAGTCAAGTTTCAAATTTTATTTTTGTGCTCAACAGACATATCGTGATTTAAACTCTGAATTGAATATCTTAAAACCTCAAGACTAAAAAAAAATAATTAGAAATTTACCACAGATTGAAACCCTGAGAATTTAAATCCCCAATCTATACCTATCAAATACAAAATAACAAACACATTATTATTTGTTTTTTAAGGAGTATTTCGACTCAGATACTTAGTTCGAAGCACATACCTACATGCATCTTTGTTAGAGTGTATATTTTTCTGATGAATTTGGTCTTTTTTCAAATATTTTAGGATGAATAGAGGAGAAAATACTAATGAAGAGCTCTTTACCGACAGGACTCTAGAATGAGAAGACTGGCCATTATAAACGTTCACCAAAATATTGGGGTAGATATCAACCGTGTAATAAATAGATAGGACGGGAGTTGAAAATAGAGAAATGGACTTTTTCTTATAAAATTGTGAATTCTGTAATTTCAGCGAAATATATTGACTTTCTAAAAGTGGAAAGATACGCTATGTTGTTGCAATAAGTAAAATTTTGATTAGTAAATTTTTGAGATTTCATCAAAGTTGACACTGTTTATTAAAACACTATTCTTAAAAAGAAACGGTGATTAATTAATGCTTTATTGCCTATAGTAAAAACCCTTGTCTTAAATGTTTTTCTATGCATTTCTATCTCTTCATTCTGTTTTTCTTGTTACACCCCTAGGACAATTAGTTTTTAATGCTTAATATATCTTTTACTAACGTACAAGTTGTATTTTTATCCTCATTTCGGGTTCTCTGATACGATGAATGCGCTGGTGTGATGTTCATTAAGACTCTTTGACTTTTAGGGGTGTTCCCCCCTACTTTCCAAAATAAGGCAAGTTTTCTCAGGCTCGCAACTTTTGATGGGTAAGACTATATTTGATGAAACTTATATATTTAAAATCGGCATAAAAATACAAACCTTTTGATGTATCAAAATTCCGTTTTTTTAGAGTTTCGTTTACTATTGAGCCTGGTCGCTCCTTACTACAGCTCGTTACCACGAACTGTTTGATATGAGACTTATGCAACAGAAACGAAGGTACTTACAAGTTATAGCAACCACACTGTTGTCTTGATATGACTAAAACTGGTTTCTCTGTCTGCATTCGAAGATAATTTGCTTAGTCTCAGTAAGATAAACTACTATGCAGGTATATTTTAATTAGACATTTTATATATACTGTTGGTTAGGTATTTAATATAGTTACAAATATTTCTTAATTAGTTACTTGATTATATAGTTATTAATATTAATATTAATATTTAGTTATTAATATTAATACTGGTTAGGTATTTAATATAATGTGTTCTGGGAGGCGTTGTAGTTTCCATAATTTTGTTACTAAAGTATTATATTTCCATGATATTTTGGTTTATTCCTTTAGAATTAACCTAAATTCACCTCTTGGGTGTGGTTGCTATAACACGCAAGAACCATAACCATTGAAGTCTGGAATTGTTTTTTTTTCTAGTACATCATTTCTTCGGAGTATAAGTCAATTAGCTCTAGACAAGAATGTCACTCGCTCGGAGCTTCCTGATTGCGAATTACCGAGGGTATCCCTGACGCAATATTTATTTGAACAAACAGATAAGTTCGGGAACAAAGTCGCCTTGGTAAGTTTCAATCTTTCAACCTTAATTCGAATCCAAAGCGAATCTAATGTGCAAAGATAAAATACAAAATTTATTCACTTTGTAGATCACTAGAAGAAAGATTATAGTCTAAAGTTGAACTTCATTTGAGATATCTTGTATTTTTCAAGCTTAATATTTTGAATGGAAATCAAAACGAGCGAATAACGTTTGAATAATTGCTTACGTGCAATAATGATACTTTCAAACTATGCTGCGAAATCTTTTACATTATCATTGCCTGAAACTTTATGTTGTGTTATGTAATCCTGTGGAGAAATTTTTATCTGAGTAGGCTGTGCCAAGCAGAAATACACCTGAATGGAGATTTTTGCGTGAAATAAGTTTATCTTACGTTAGAGACAAGTCGAAATTTTAGCAGCATAATGGAATTTCTGGGTTCGGCAATTGAAAATTTGTTTAATGAAATTAATACACTTTTCCTAGAAAACACTTAACCCTGTTGTGGCAAAGTAGATTGATGCTCTGTTTGGCGATACAGCACCCAGGGTTCGTTCCCGCCGCAGCAAGGCTGGGTGACAAGCTTGCTACAAGCTAAAAAAAAAAGACCCAGCAGATGAAACCTCTATTGAACGCCCTATGGTGCCAGCAATGGACCTGGAGGATATTTATCCTTTTTATCATTTTTAGAAAGCCTTTAATAGTTCATCAGAACTTGAATCTCCATATACCTTCCATATTCGTAATTTTTGATTTTAGACGATGATTTTAATGGTTTTAGGTGTTTATACCTTAGCCTAGTGTGAAACGTTATATTTAACTTTATGTAACTGAAATATCTCTTATAGAGAATCACGTACATAGGAGTAATGTATATAGTGTGATATACATAGTGTGAAAGACGTTAAAAGATTAGCCTTGAGTAGGCAGAAGCTGAGAAGCACTGGAAAATATTTATAAGCAATGAAACCAAGTGATGCCAGAAGAAACTGAGTTTGAACAAGTGAAAATGACCTAGCGACATTTTTATTTTTTATTTATTTTAAATAACCAAGGGGGCAATGAAGGGGGACAAGGGGGCAAGTGCTTGGAACACTCCCCCCCACAAAAATGGCACAGTTCCAACACGCTTGTATATAATTATATAACTATATAAGAGGGCGGCCCCTTGTATATAACTCAGAAGTAGTAAAAAGGAAAAAAAAAACTACAACACACAGTAGACTGAAAAACAAAAGCAAAAAATAACAAAAAGAGACAAGGTAAGTACATTCTCACAACAACGCAAAACAACTTAACATTACAGAAAAGGGAGTAATCATAACACGGACTCAATAGAACTAAGCATAAAGATTGCTTTTTTTTTTATACTAAAACACTTGTCAGTTCTGGAAATTTCAGAGTCGTCCCTAACATGAAACCGATCTAAAAATTTCACAATACTAAATACTTAAAAAATTAAATATTTTCAGTTTAGAGTTAAAAAGTCTTTATGGAAATCAAAAGGAAAGTATATAGTCCGCATAATTGCTTAGGTGCAAACTATAAAAATGACAAGTCTTAAGTCAACTTAAATTGGAATAGATAAATATTCCTGCACGGTGAAGCCACGATCTGAAGGAAAAAAATTAATTAAAAACGGGAAAAAAAGGCCGAGCAGTGTTTTTCGGAATAACTATCTTATCTTAATTCAAATCCCTATAAATTCTTCCTTAAAACCAACCTCCCACCCCATTCTGAGACGAGCTAATTTCCGCTGGGCCCTAGATAGATGGCCAAAAAGACAATCATTGATTGTAAAATGGCCAAAATTGTCCCACATTAGAGTGGAACCAGGTCCAGATTCTCTATTACATTTTCAGGGTTTAGTGTGTGGAACTTCTATTCGTGCAGTGAATTCTATTCTGGAGATTATTTGTGAGGAGGTTGTTTAAAAGTATGTTGAAAAAGTATTTGCTAGGTCGAGGCTGATAGTTAGTTTTTTTCTTCTTTTTTTCTCGTTATTATTGTAGTGAGTTGATGAGATATCGGTTATCCTTTAAGATGTTTTTGTTATGGTGATGTATGGTGTTATTAGTTTTCATTTACTTATTTGGAACCCACAATAGTACAATTAAAAGAAACAAATAGTGGAGTAATCTGACTGTTTAAAGTTACTGTCCGTCAAAAAGCAAGCTGGAAGCAGATGTAGGTCTATATCACTTTCAAGGGCTAAAAAAACATCGTTGAGAGAGGTAGGACACGTTCTAGGGATGAAGGATGACAGGTTGCCAAAAATCGTCCTTATAGGCCAACCATATAGGGTCAAACCAAAAGCTAGTCGTTCCCGAATAGAGTGGGAGGATTTTGTTAGGAAAGATAATGACGAAGACCACACTGCCTTTTCATAATACAACTACAGAAGAGAGAATCATTACTTCTTAACTTTTTGTTAAGAAGTAATGATGCCAAGGCTATTTTAAAAAATAGATTTTTAACCGAGAACTTTTATTGTAAGTTTTTTATTGTTTATTATTTTCTTTGCTGAAGACGACCCTTAGATATAGGGCCGAAATGTTCAAATAGGTTTTGTTGGTTCACGGTCTTGGGAAAAAAGTCTTCATTATTCTCTCTTCTATAGTTGCGTTAGGAAAGACTGAAGGGAAATGGGAACTTCTTGGAGAGAGTAAAGAGGGAGGGTTCGAATAGATCGGGATGGAGAAGGAGTGCATGTAGCTGTGTTGACGTCAGGTGGATTGGTCCTCCAATGAGTTGCTGGTATTAATAGTAGTAGAAGTTCATCATTCGGCAGAAATCCAAGTTCAAATTATTATCCTAAGTGCCAGTGATGTCTATCCACTTGGGGCGAAACGAGAAGCAGATTATCTTCGAATGGGGGGGTGATAGGTCATAAGGAAAGATTTAAATGACATTTGAGCCCCATGGGAGAGGGTTAAGTGTAAAGCTTAAAACAGATTTTAGTGAAGGAGCACAGATGTGCTGGCCTCAGGCGGTTTGGTTCTTCAGCGGGTTTTTTAGTAGTGGTAGTATAAGTAGCAGTAAGATAATTGACCGACGAAGAACACAAAGACCCACAAGTCACAAGACCCAGCGAACTGCATTTTGCCAGATTTGGAGCAATTGTAGCATAAGCTTTTTGATCGATAAGATCAGAACTCGTCTTGATTATTTTGAAAAGATTTAAAGACCCACGTCAGCTTTTCATACAGGAATAAAGGCTCTTTCGAACTACTCCGAACAACCTTTGACAATGGCTTAACTTAAGGTCTCGCATTAATTTATGTAATTTTACTAAGTAAATTATGTTGGTAACATAGACAGTGTATTGACCTCTACACAGAGTTTGACGCTACGCAAAATTATGCCAATATAGAAGGAGGAAAACAGAATTTCTGGAACAGAGTACTTTGTCTGCAACGTGATAAGTATGATGTACTTTACATGACTTTATTTCGCGTTATGGAAAAGTAAACAAAGCAGTAGTAAAATTGAATTTACGAGTAAATTATGTCTGTAACGCAGGCAGTGCCAAGTAAACTCACTACCTACATATAATTTTAAGTTTCGTAAAATATGTAGATGGCGATTTCACTCTTGTCATCGAAATTATGTTACGTTTTGGAAAATTCAGTAAAGGAGTAAAACAAATGGAATTCGTAGATGACCCAATTTTGTGTGTAACTCATGCCGTATAGAATAAGCAATTTTATATTACGCACTGGAAAAGACAATATAACAGCAATAAATAGAATTGTCCTTATGAGTAATTAATAAATTCTAAAAAAAAATATATAGAAATTTTCTAGATAGAGCTTATTAAACAATCATGTTATTGATTTATGTAAATTGCAGATGATTCAGTTTGACTGAAAGCCCAATCTTTAACGAATTTCTAGAAAAATACTTCTTGAGAACTTTCTCAAATGAATTAAAAAATTGTTTAAACTTATACCTGACTAGAGAGACGATTTTGTTAAACTTATTATCTGAAAGTGAAAAGTAGGGTTGCCACCTGGTGAGAAAAAATCGCTTGATTTTAGTGAATTTTTGGTTGATTTAGTAATTTTCTTCAATAATCTAGTGATTTATGTACAAATTTAGTGATTTCTTTTGTTTAGGCAAAATAAAAAATCACTTGAAATAGTGACAAATCACTAGAGGTAGCAAACCTTTTGAAACATAAGTGAATCCAGTACTCGTCAAAAGGAAGGTGTCTCTACAACTGGGAATTGGGAAATCTGGCTGCCGAAGTTCCGGCTGCTGAATTCCTGTCAAACCTAGTTTTACTTTGCATTATTGAAGCAGCTTATAATCAATTTTTTTCTGCGCGCCTGAACCTATAAAAAGTGTGGTACATTCCTCAAATTTCAATTGGAGAAGAAGAATGGACTTGAAGGAAGAAGAATTAAAGAATTGATTTAGAATAAGAACGTAATTTTGGTACTGGTCTCTTTTTATTGCAGAAATATTTTCAGTCTAAAATTAAAGACTAAGTATTTATATCATCTCAGGGGCACAAAAGGGAGGGGGTAGGTCCAAAAAGAAAATTGAAGTAGTTTATAAGTCGTATGTGTCCTTTAAATAACTGTAAGATGCACTTTGTATATTCCCTATGTCATTCTAAAAGTGTTTGAAGAATTAGAATGAATTATATATATATATATATATATATATATATATATATATATATATATATATATATATATATATATATATATATATATATATATATAAGGCACGTAGGCAGGAATTTTTTCGGGGGAGGTGCAAAACCTTCGAAACAGCAGACATAAAGTAGCACTTTTTTTATTTAGTAATGCAAAAAGCACGTATATCGGAAAATACAGATTAACTTTAATCTGTTGTATTGTAGCGGATGGAGGGAAGAAGTCCTCAAAATTACGTTTTAGGCTCAGTTTATGTTCATAGCAATTTAGAACCAGGGATTAATCCATTATATCCCACTGAAAGGGAAATTCTATGGTTAACAGTGCAATATGGGTGCTGTGGGGGTAGTTCTTCTATTGCAAAAACGGAGATTTTAATGACAGATGATTGTTTCCAAAATTGATCCATTAAAAGTTGTACTTTATCCTGAAAAGGGGGGATAAACGCCCCAATATCAAGGATAATCCTATTTTGCTGTGGAAAGCAAACTATCTTTACAAAAAAAAATAACAGTACAATTGCTAATTACTTCAAAGAGGGTAAAAAGTTAGACAGAAAATGGGTTAATAATTGGGCAGGGATTTGTCCGGATAATTGCATGCTGTAAAATCCCCCCCAAAAAGCTTCAGACATATATCTAGATTCTTAATAAATATCCTACTTTTGCCAGAAATCCCAAGAAACCATGGGGAAATTAAACATTTCACAAAATTTCGGAGGGGACCCGGGCCCCAAGGCCCCCCCTCTGCGTACATGCCAGGTATATATATATATATATATATATATATATATATATATATATATATATATATATATATATATATATATATATATATATATATATATATATAAATATATATATATATCTATATATATATAAAAATAAGTTGTCTGTCTGTGTGTCTGTCTGTGGATCAGGTGACGGCATGTTTCTGTGTTGACTGACGTCATGAAATTAGTTGTCGTCATTTTTGCTTTGACGGTGATCTCATTAATGGTATTTAAGACATGCGTTCACGGAAAAATGTTTAATTGTAAAATGACTGAAGAACCTACAATGGCAACAGCCGAGGAAGCTGCTCAAAGAGTTTATGCCAAAAAACTTGCTGCTGATAGAGAAAGTAAGAAAAGAAAGCGTTCCGAGGAATCACAAGAACAGCAAGAAAACAGGCTTGTGGCTAAAGAACGCAAAACCGCGCAGTTAGATGAAAATCCACCTGGACAGCGAGAGTCAAAACATATCAAAACTGAAAATGATAGCGATGATGATTGGGTTTGGGATTTTGACTTGGATAAGGTCATCAATGCCTACCAGATTTAAGTTAAAAAAACGAAGGTTCGTCGATATGTACTTCATAGTGACGCTGAAAAATAAAAAAGAAAAATAAAACTGAAAAAAGAAAAGAGGTAAATAACTAAAAAAAAACTAAAAAGAAAAAACAATCAAAGAGAAATTACAGACCGGGACACAAATGACGACCGAGACAGAGGGAATATAAGTGATGACCGGGAACCTCAAAGAGAAATTACACACTGGGACACCCAGACCCAAATCACGACCGGGACACAGGGAATATAAATGACGACCGGGACACAGGGACACAACTACAACGGGGACGCTGGGGACACAGGCAGGATATATAAATGACGACCGGGACACAGGGATTGTTCGAATAGAAATTACAGACCGGGACACCGGGACACAAATGACGACCGGGACACCGGGACACAGGGAATATAAATGACGACCGGGACACTCAAAGAGAAATTACAAACTGGGACACGGGGACACAAATGACGACCGGGACAGAGGGACACATCATTAGAATAATGAGGTATAGATCTGAATACGGATTGTTTTTCCCATGGACAATTATATGTTGCATGTTCAAGAGTCAGTAAACCTGACAATCTATTTATATGCACAGACAATGAGACAGCGAAGAATGTTGTATATTCGCATGTTTTACGTAGTTAAAACATATATTTATATCTATCTCTATTCACAGATGGGACACAGGGACACAACTACAATGGCGCGTAACTTATATGGCGCGTAACGACTTACGCGCGCGGGGGGGGCTTGGGGGGGCGCGAAGCCCCCCACCAACTAGGTGTTGGGGTGGCGCGAAGCGCCACCCCAACAGCTAGTATACTAATAAAATATTCAAAATTCTTGATCTCTGGATATGATTACTGCATAGTCTATTATTGTTTTAACTTCTTTTTCAAACAGTTCGTGGCAACGAACTGTAGTAAGGAGTGACCTGGCTCAATAGTAACCAAAACTCTAAAAGACGGAATTTTGATTCCAATAGATACATCAAATAATTGAATTTTTATCCTTGTTTTAAATATATAAATTTCATCAAGTTCAGTCTTACCCATCAAAAGTTAAGAGCCTCAGCAAATTTGCCATATTTTTGAAAAAAGGGGGAATCACCCCCTAAAGGCTATATAATCTTAATGAAAATCTCAACATCAAGATTTAGTGTATTTGAAAACCCTATTGTAGAGGTTTCAAGCTCTTATCTGAAAAATGCAGAATTTTGTAATTTTTTTTTGCAAGAAGAAAGATCGCGGTTGCGTGCTTATTTGTTTTTTTCCCCAGGGGTGATAGTATCGACCCAGTGGTCCTAGAATGTCGCAAGAGGGCTCATTATAATGTAAATTAAAATTTTTAGTGTCCTTTTTTCGTGACCAAAAATCAAAGGGCAACTAGGCCCTTCTCACTAAAAATTTTTAGAGAGCTATTTTGCTCAGCATAGTCGAAAATCCTAATGACTATGTCTCTGAGGACTTCTTAATCCCCCACAGTCCCCGGGGGAATGGCTGCAAGTTATGAACTTTGCCCATTGTTTACATATATTATTGGTTATTGGGAAGTATACTCACGTTTTCAGGGGGATTTTTTCTGGTGGTGCTGGGGGGGGTCGGTGGGTACGTGTTAGGATTTTTCCATGGATTAATTCATTATGGGGACGATAATTTCCATAAAGGGGGTGCTTTATTTTCCAGTATTATTTTTAAAAGAACAATGAGAAACTAAATATTAAAAAAAAACAAGTTTTTTTAACTGAATGTAAGGAGCAACATTAAAACTTAAAACGAACAGAAATAACCACATATACTAGGGGTCTCTCCCGTCCTCAATACCTCTATCTTTGCGCTAAAGTATGCTTTATAATTTCAAAAGAGCTATTTGTTCTAATTAAATGGCAATAATTTGTGATTCAGGGGTTATTCTTAAAGAATTGGAACAAAATCTGAACTTCAGTGTAGAGCGAGGTATTGAAGAGGGGGCAAACCCCCTCATATACATAATAAAAATACACAAATATAGAACTTTGTTTCGTAAGTTACGTATATTTATTAATAATAAAAACTTTCGTAAATCAAATTTAAAGTTCTAGTGACCTTTTAAGTAACCAAAAAAATTGGAGGGCAACAAGGCTCCCTCTACCGCCCCTTTTTCTCTAAATCATCCGGTCAAAACTTTTAGGAAGCCATATGGCCAAAATAGTAAAATTAATATGCAAATTTCGTTTTAATCATTTATGTAGGGTGTCCCAAAATCCAAACCTGCATTAATTCAAAAGCGTCCAGAAATTAGATAAACAAGTTTTTATAGCAGAAATTAAGGAGCGACATTAAAACTTGAAACGAACAGAAATTATTCTGTATATGAAAGGGAATGTCCCCTGCTCAACGCCCCCACCGTTTACGCTAAATTTTGACTCCTTCTCTCGATTCTCTTTTTAAAAGCAAAAAAAATGTTAGCGCAAAGAGCGGGGTGTTGAAGAAGGGACAGCCCCTTTTATATACAGAACAATTTCTATTCTTTTTAAGTTTTAACGTCGCTCCCTACTTTAAGTTAAAAAAGCTTGTTTTTTTGTTTGATTCCTTTGGTAAAGGCAGAGAAAACGGAATTTTCAAGATTGACCGGTAAATGTCGACATTAACCAGATTTCAGACATTCACAGTAACATATATATATATATATATATATATATATATATATATATATATATATATATATATATATATATATATATATATATATATATATATATATATATATATATATATATGTATATATATATACGATATTATATATATATAGGCTACCCAATATTACATATTTTATTTTGCTCATTTGGAAAGACAATATCGTCTAAGAACCTATATACCTGTAGGAATGTGCCACCACCGGAAAGACTTACACTTACAGACAAGTTCGGCAGCTCTCTGTTCGGTTTGGCGCATCACTCACCAAAATGGGACTTAGGAAGGGAGATATATTGGGTCTCGTCCTACCAAACTGTCCCGAGTGGTCTTTTATTCTCCTTGGAGCAGCCTATGTGGGAGTAATAGTGACTCCTGTAAATCCTACGTACACCGCAGGTATTTTTTTTCTTAAACAATCAATGCTTCATTATAACTGCTTGATATAATATTTTCTTTTTTATTTTTCCTTTTATCTGGAGGCTTGACTGGGTTGTGCTGGAGGTGGCCGACTATTCGAGGATTTTTTTTAATCTTTTTTACTGTTTATTGTATCTTCATCAGTCAGTGTATTTAAACTTATGTGCATTTTTAATTTTTTTTTTTACCACCTCGCACTCTATGAATTCCTTTCTCTGCCAGGCTCTAGATTTTGTTTTCTTGTTTTTTATTTATTTATTTATTTTAAGAATCTAACCGTGATATTTCAAGGGGACTATTTATTTTAAATTATTGCACGTGGTAAAAGTAAACTTACTTGTTTTAAATCCCTCCTTTCTACTTAAATAAAATAACTTTGTTAAACTAATTTAGGTTAAATTAAATTTCTACTTAATGAATTTTTAGAAGAGCAAAAAGCAATTAAATGCCTAAAACGAGTCAAAATTAGCTGTCAAAAAATGTTAAACCCTAAAATAAAGAAAAATACTACTAATGCTGCAATGAGACCTAAACGAACAGAATTTACAACGAATAATGAAGTTACAGCGTCTAATGAATATGTCTTACTACTGTCTAACTAATATGCTTCTTTTGCATCGATTGTTGCAGCAAAAGCTCGATTCAACTGCCTACTATTAGCTAACCCCCTCAGCGCTGTAGCCCTCCCTCACATCTTGTATATTGCTTCATTCTGGAAGTTGTTTACTAAAACCGCAGCTTAGATACCAATATACAGTTGTGAAAACCCGATTTATTTTTGGGACACAGTGCGCGGTAGCCATACTAGCAGCTGGAGACAGGAAACTGATATTGGTATTTAAGTTGTGTATGCAACAAAACAAAATTGCGTTCCCGCCTATGGTGTTGTAGTACGATCTACGCGTCGGAGCACGGGCTTGGAGGAAGCACCAGGTTCAGAACTCTGTACCAAAAGCTTCTCATGGGCAAAATAGGATTTTTAATAACCGTATTGGTATCTAAGCTGTGACTAAAACCGATTTTCTTTAAGTACGGTCCATTTTCTTTCGGCTCGCCAAGTATTTACTTTGGTTACTGCCTTGGTAGCAAAATTCTTCATTAGTTGGAAAGTGTGGACTTGCTCAGCCTGATATTTCAATTTCTAAATTAATTGATAAGCGTAACCGAAAACTTAGTTCAAAGAATGACTGGTACCCCGTTTTAGTTCAAAAGTATTTAAGTGATTTGTGTTTATTGTGTATTTAATGCCGAGGTCTATTTTTGGTTTATTTTTGTGTGAATATGTTGATGCTGTATGCGTTAATTTGCTTTTGTTTTGTTTGATTTTGTTCTTATTTTGTCCTTGGTTTTGCTTCATTTTTATTAGGTTCTTATTATTATTTTGTCTTTGATCTATTTATAATTTTGTGTTTTTATTTGATTTTATTGGTTTTTGTCGATGTTTGTTTCGTACTATTGCTTTATTTCCTTTTTTTATATATTTTGCTCCGTCCTTTTCAGTTTTGTAGATGAGTTTTTGATTAATAAATAAGTAAATAATGAACAGGTAAACGATGAATTTAAAACAAATAATGAATCTACAACGAATAAAACAAAGCGTTATGGTAAATAAGCATAAAGGTATATCAAATGACAGCAAGTATAAAGTAAGATTATAAAGTATAAAGTAAGAAGTATAAAGTAAGTATACTGCAAATAAATATAATGTTGCTGCTTCATCAAACCCCTCAGAAAAATAGGTATTTTGGGTCTCATACCATTAAGATGTAATTTGACGCCAAGATTCTATATGTCTTTTTGACTATTTACAATTAAACAAGGTCACACAAAGTTATTGAAGTGCCAAAGTCAGTGGCGGTTCTGGCCTCTCTTGTGATCGGGCCATAATCTTGCTTAGCGCGCCCCTCCCCCTGTATCGAAAAATTTTTCATTCCAAATTTTAACAAAATTTTCATTTATTAACATACTTTTCAATTGTTAACAGAATTTTCCATTCATTTAAATCTGACTTTTCTTACTTTAGCCTCTGTGAAGTTATAAATTATCTTGAGAATTATCTGTAGAACACGAACAGGTTCGATTACAAAACATTGCAACAAAAAAAACATTAAAATTAAATAAGTTCGGCCTCATTACTTTTTATTTTCAAGGAATGGTAATGAAGACATGGGAAAAATCCGAATTTCGGGTTCAATTTGCGTATACTTACTGCCAACAGTGCCTTCTACTTTCCTTTGAGAAAAGTTAAATTTCAAAAATTACAAAGTGATCAAACTGTCAGATTATTTATTGCAAATTTTGCGTCTATAAAATTTCTGTACCCAGCGTAATTGCCCGCTCTGTCTCTCCCTAAGACCGCCTCTGGCCAAAGTAATCAAGATAAAAACCTTTTTTGACCCCTCAATCCATCTTAGGTCTATTCATATCTGAAAACCGCAATTCAACAAGATTTTTCTTTTGGTTTACTCGAAACTATGTTGGTATGACTCGAGTTGAACTGTGAAACTAAGTAATCAAAACTAATTAGTTAAATTTGACAATAGTTCTAGTTCGTAAACATCTAATTAAAAGTCATCTGTTGATTCCCAAACATAACTGAACATTCAAACGAAAGGTACAATTTCTTAAGGTATTTGGTGCCATTTCTTTGAGCTTATTTTTGAGGATTTTTTAACCATGTTTCTAATTCTTTTTAATTTGGTGCTTCTGCCAAAAACTTCATAACTGAATTGAATTTCCAATTTTTCTAATGGTATTGGACAAGTAACATCAGCTCTTAATAAGTTGAAACCAATTTGGCGCAGACTAAGCGCTTGAAGCTCCACCCAATGAATAGCAATGTGATTTCTATTCAGTTGCAATGTGATCCTTTAAGCAAGAGAATGGTGAAAACCAAAAATGCAACTGAAGAAAATTATCTTTGCCTCTGAAAACATGTGTCTTAGAAGAATCCTGTAGATATCATGGCAGAAAAAGATCACCAATAAAGAAGTTTCCTGGCGAACTGGTCAGCCATTATTTACTGGTATTCTGAAGTTTGGGAGATGAAAGTGCCTTGGCCACGTCCTTTGCATGCCAGAGGATCGACTCCCACATACAATTTATGAGTTGGGCTATGGATGGAGCTGAAAAAGAGGCTGACCAAATACGGCCTGATGACGGAAATACATGTGAGCAGAGGTAATATGTCTCTTCAACCACATTGGGAGGACTTCACGGCCTTAGCTCAGCCTTGTGATATCTGAGGAGGCTTCGTATACATCCTATGCACAATTCATGGGTCTGGAGGATCTAAGATAATGTTATATATGGTTGTGTAAGCTTCCACTTGAACAATTCAGGCTTTTAAGTAAGCATTTTATTTCCGTGGACAGTGTTATTTTTAGACTGACCACACCCACCAATATAAAATGATAACATAAAAGTGGCAAAAGACATTGCTGTTTTGTAGCGAAGAATTGAATCAGAATTGAGCCAACAAACAAATTCAACCTCCAGAAAGCAATCAAAACAATCCTCAATAATTCATTGCAGTAAATCGTCTGTGTGTAAATACACACAGGTAGGACACATTACATGAGACCATAGTGCATGTTGATGAGCCGTTGGTGATCCTGTAGAACATGTTCTAGTGGGATTTTCTAAGGGACTATTTAGAAAATGCTTTAACCTTGTTTTAAACTAATCAAATGTTTAGACACTTCAATTATTCAAATATGTTACAAAAACTAGTTTCATTACTTGTAGTTCCTGAGTATATGAAGATACAGAACGCTATCAATTAGTCTTTAGGCATTTGTTTTTTGTCTCAGCCAATCTGTAACCGGTGCAATAATTTGATTACACTCATTTCAGGTGAAATAATTCGACAATTTAATGCGGCAGAAGTGAGGGCTGTGCTCTGTGATATCTCCTATGTCTCCATGCTAAAACCGAAGCTTAATAATATCCATTCATCCAACGTCTTTATTACAATTTTTGGTCATTCAGAAGGTTGGATAACTTTTGAGGACTTGATATCTACCGACCTGTACACTGATGAAGCTACGGTAATGTAACCATGAAAAACCTAGGTATCTACACATACACTGCGAATAGAAACTGATTAACAATAATTTTATATTCACTACTAGGAGAAAAGCTTGTCCCATGATAGACTTGACCCACCTCACTAAATAGTTCCAAAACAAGAAGGTTTAGAACCACCCCTCACTCCTTCTTGATAAAAAAACATGAGATAGTTAAAGATAAGAAAACTAAGTTCCAAGTCAATTAATATTATCAATACTAAATGATATAAAGTCAAGTAATAAAAATAAATTGGCGAACATACGTAATTTAAAACAAGAGTCTGATTCCCCCGCAATCTCTTCTTCCTTCCGAATACAGGACAAAGGGGTAAATAGCAAATGTGACCCTCCCTGGCAGGAGGTATTATATTTTTTCTTACTCAGATTTTGATAATACTTTTCCTCTACAAGCCTCCCTGCAAAATACCCCCATCTATTTTTTATACTTCCTGTCAGGAAGGGTTGCAAGAGGAGTAATTCCTTGAATTGATAGTGTAACATATTATATTATCCTATTACTACTACTACTACTACTACTAATAACTCACTGCAGCACCAAACCGCCTGAGGCCAACACAGCTACGCACGCTCCTCCTCCAACCTAATCTATTTAAAGCCTCCCTCTTTACACCCTCCCAGGAAGTTCCCATTTCCTTTAAATCCTTATTTATGACATCCTCCCAACCCAGACAAGGACGACCTGCTTTCCGTGTAGCCCCAGACGGTTGGCCAAAAAGGACAATCTTCGGTAATCTGTCATCCTTCATCCGTAGAACGTGGCCTAGCCATCTCAACCTTTCTTTCATTATAGCCCCAGAAAGCGGGATTGAACCACACTTTTCGTACAACCTACTGTTTGAAATACGGTCAGTCAGCCGGGTACCCAGAACAATCCGTAGGCAATTTCTCTGGAAAACATCTAGTAAATTTTCATCTGCTTTTCGGAGTGTCCATGCTTCAGAGCCATATTTGACCACTGTCATCACTGTAGCTTCCAATATTCTAATCTTGGTTTGTAGGCTTATCTTTCTATTCTTCCAAACTTTTTTTAACTGTGAAAAAACACCCTGAGCTTTAGCTATTCTACTTTTAACATCTTCACTGCTCCCACCATCTTTACTAATAATACTACCAAGGTAACTGAATATATGTATCCTATTACATATATCATTAATGTATTATTGTACATTTTATCAATATGTTATGTTATCGAATATTATTGTATTACGTGATTTATGTAGTGAATAAGTGACACTTGACATTTGAAGTTGCCAAAATTAGTAGTTTTAAGACGTTTCTTTGTGTACATACATAAAGTATTTGGCTCTGAGGTTCAACTTAGCTACGAGATAAATGAGTATGTAAATGCATTTGTTTCTTTTTTAGGGTTGTGCGAAAGAGTACAGGTAATCGCTAAGATTGAAACTAATGCTAGTTTCGACAAATAGTCACAAGTGCCATGTATCGTTGACCTTTTTCACATATCTTTTCTGTCTAATGGCACAGTATAATTAGTGTAATGAGTGTAGATGGCAAAATTACTGCATTGATAAGCGCTTGATCTCAATTTGTGACACAATCACAATTACGAAGCTTGAAGAAATGCCAAGGAACCTCAAACTCTAGATGATGTTGGTGATTTTTTTCCGTCGAAACTATCGCCGTTTTTCGCTTTTACAAGTTACTCATAGCCTGCTCTTTATGTATGGTTTTAGCTGTCTAGTATAATTTTTTTTTGCTGATATTTCTTGCATTATTGTGAAAGTCATGTAAATATTACAATATTAAAAAATATGTCAATATGAAAACCCTGCCACTTAGGAACTGTCTACAGAAAACTTAAGCCACTCCAACAACTGAAAGAATTATCGACTTTTAGAATGCTCAAAGTCGTCTCATGCAAAAATATTTCAAGCCCACGTTCTTAGTAAAGACAGCACATAAAGTTCTCAAGTCGTACCCTTTTTAGTACATAAATCTTAGAAATAGCTTATTGTTATCTAGATTCATTTCGAGAATGGTATCTTCATCCTGTTGTATTAAAAGATAATAGACCTAGTAACATATTATCTATTTTCAGGTTAACCCTGAATTAAACACTTGAATTTTGACGCAATCAAGTTAAAAAATTTTGGGCTGCTCAGTTTTTTATATACTTAACCTGAAAATGATACCCTAATTCTGCTACATTCAAGTAGAAAAATATTAGAAATATTCTGCTTTTTTTTATTTTTTTTTATTGACAATTGATATTACGCCACAATCTGCCGAACAAGTTTAAAAAGTCTACTTGTGCTACAGTTTTTTTTTGTATTTACCCTAAAAACGACACCTTTATTCATCTACATTCACGTGGAAGAATACTATAAATATTCTTTTGTTTTTTATTGACAATGGATGTTACGCCATAATTTGGCCGAACAATACATGTACTATAGTTTTTTTTACATTTACCCTTAAAATGAAACCTTAATGCATTTACATTCAAGTAAAAAAATACTAGAATTATTCTACCTTTTTTTATTATTGACAATGGATGTCACGCCATAATTCTGCCAAACGAGTTTGAAAACATGTACTATAGTTTTTTTTTTTTTTATATATATTTACCCTGAAAAAGACGTCTTAATTCAGCTGCATTTCAGTGGGAAAATCCTAGAGATATCCTACTTTTTTTGAATTGACCATAAAAGTAATGTCAAAATTCTGTCATGCAAGCGTAAAAATCCTAGATACGTTATACCATATTTTATAGATTGATCCAGAAAATGAAACCTTAATTTTGCTAGTTTCAAGTGGAAAAATCCTAAAAATATTCTACTGTTTTTCTGATTCACAGCAAAAGTGACGTCATAATTCTGCCATACAAGCTTAAAAATACTGGATTTATTACAAATAATTACATTGGCCCTGAAAATGATACCTTAATTAAGCTTCATTAAGATGGAAAAATCCTAGAAATATAATGCTTTTTTTACTCTTTGATCGTAAAATGACGTCATAATTCAGCCATACAAGCTTACAAATCCTGGATATATTATCAAGGATTGACCTTATTAGATTGACCTTGAAACACCTTAATTTAGCTACATTAAAGTGGAAAGAATCCTACAGATATTCTACTGTTTTTTTTGGATTGACCGTGAATGTGACGTCATACTTCTGCCAAACAGGCATAAAAATCATAAATATATTATATTATTTTAGATTGACCCTGAAAATGACACCTTAATTTTACCATATTCAAGTGGAACCACCGGTTTGCCAAAAGGAGTCATTCTAAGTCACAGCAACATTGTCTACAACCTTTGTCAAATTCATGCACCTGCAACAACTCAAGTTCGAACTGCAATAGGAGAGTATCAGGAGAGACCCGTGTGCATCTTACCCTATTTTCATATCTATGGGTTGCAAACCCTATTATCTGGACTGTGGCATGGGTCACATCAGACAATTCTGTCAAAATTTGAACCAAGCTCATTCCTCAGTACTTTGAATTCTGTTAAGGTAGGTATTCTTTGCATCATTCCAGTGGCATTAATAATAGTTAAGTCAAAGAGAAAAAGAGAGAGCACTCATTTTTAACATGTATTTCAGTATTACAATTGTGTATTTATCTAGTTGTTAATCTTTGAAGCGTATTGATGCTGCTCCTTACATCCAGTTGGAAAAACTTTTACATATTTATTTTTTCATTGTGTTTTTTTAAAGAATGCTAGAAAATCTTGTGCTCCCTTCATGGAATTTCTCTTCCCCCATGATAAATTCTCTATGGAAAAATCATCCCACGTAATCCCTTCCCCCTGACCCCCTCCCCCAACAAGAAAAAAATCCCCCTGAAAACGTCTGTACACTTCCCAATAACCGTTTCTATATAGAAACAATGATCAAAGTTTGTGACTTGCAGCCCCTCCCCCGCGGACTGCGGGGGAGTAAATTATCCCCAAAGACATAATTATTAGGTTGCTCGACTATGCTGAACAAAATGGATGTCTCAAAATTTTTTACCCGGTGACTTTGGAGAAAAATAAGCGTGGGAGGGGGCCTAGGTGCCCTCCAATTTTTTGGTCACTTAAAAAGGGTACTAGAACTTTTAATTTCAGTTAGAATGAACCCTTCCCCGACATTCTAGGAGCACTGAGTCTATACGATCACCCCTGGGGAAAAAAAACACGCACCCGTGATCGGTCTTCTGGCAGAAAAAAAAAACGAAATTCCTCAACTTCTGCAGCTTCTGCTTGAAACTTCTGAAAAGTTTCTGAAAGTTTGAAAGTCTGAAAGTTTGAAAGTCTGAAAGTTGAAAGTTTCTGCTTGAAACTTCTGCAGCAGGGTTCTATGATACGCTGAATGTGATGGTGTGATTTTTGTTAAGATACTATGACGTTTAAGGGGTTTCAAAAATAAGGCGAATTTTCTCAGGCTCGTAACTTTTGATGGGTAAGACTAAATCTGATGAAACTTATATATTTAAAGTAATCATAAAAATCCAATTCTTTTGATGTATCTATTAGTATCAAAATTCCATTTTTTAGAGTTTTTGTCACTATTGAGCCGAGTCGCTCCTTACTACAGTTTTTTTTTTTACCACGAACTGTTTGAAATTTTAAATTACGAAATTTAAAAATTCTGTTTTAAAATTACGAAAGATAAAAAAGAGAAGGAATAATAATGTGACAAAATATTTTTTACGTAGACTAGCCAATTTAAATCCCATTTGTAGGGAGGGGATACTCAAAAAGAGCACAAGAGAGGTCCTCCCAAACACGTGTCTATTTAAAAAATTGCTTGGAGAATATCATCGAGCATCTGATATAATTAACTCATTTTTTGGTTATAATTAACTATAACTTTAACAACAAAATATATGACTCCCCAATAAAATATATGACGGCCATTTTTTCATTAAACCTTATCTGCGTAATTTGTTTCATTCGGACAAATTTCCAAGGAATCTTGAATATTTATGACACTTCCAAATGCTACGGTTATTAATTTTTATTTTTTTAAGTAAATAAAAGGCGACAAACTGCAAGATATTTAGACATGATGCAGCATAATGTTTTTTAAATTAGCATTTTTTTTTTAATTAGTTTAATTAGCGTTTTTTAATTAGCATAATGTTTTTTAAATTAAATTATTGTGCATTTATATATGTATTTTTTTTCTCAAAAACGGCTCCATTAGGGTTTTTTGAAAATTGGTGGCACACTGAGATTTTCAGGTCTGAACAAATGATCTAGATAGGTCATGAGTCTAGGAAAATTTGTTTAGAGTAATATTAAAAAAAAATAATTTGAATATAGTCACGTACATATGCATTTAAGTAGCTACTTACGTTCTGTTTCCCCAGGCGTGATCGTATCATTTTTGGTATCTATGACGCATTTTAAATTATACAAGATGACGAAAGACTCCAAAACATCTATAAGCATTGGTTCAACACGATCACCCATGGGCGAAAAAAAAAACAAAACAAAAACAAACAAATAATCACGTATCTGTTATCGTTTTCTTGGCGAAAAAACTTAATTTAACGGTTTTGCAAATGGCAGCTCGAAACCTATACTGAATCTCATACGCTGAATATAATGGTGCGTTTTTTATTGAGATTCCTTGACTAATTGGGGGTGTTTTCTGAATTTTTCTAAAATCAGGCTTATTTTCTCAGGTTTGCACCTATCGAGGCATAATACTAAACTTGATGAATTTTGTATATCTGGAATCAGTATGGAACCCATTTCTTTTAGTGCATCTGTTGATATCAAAATTCTGTTTTTTACAGTTTCGGTGACTTTTGAGCCGAGTCGCTCCTCGCATACAGTTTGTTACCACGAACTGCTTGACTGCGCAGTTTTTACGGAAGTATCATATTTCTGTCAGTGTTGCCACACTTAACTACTACTACTGCTAACAATTCACTGTAGCACCAAGTTGCCCAACACATCTACGCACTCTCCTCCTCCATCACAATCTATTCAAAGCCTCCCTCTTTACACCCTCCCAGTAAGTTCTCATTTCTCTTAAATATTTCTTTATGACATCCTCCCACCCCAACTGCGGAGTACCTGCTTCCTGTTTAGTCCTAGACGGTTGGCCGAAAAGGACAATCTTTGGCAACCTTTCATCCACCATCCCCAGAGTGCCCTAGCCTTTTCAACCTTTCTTTCGTTATAGCCCTAGAAAGCGGGTTGTCACTTTTCGTACAGCCTACTTTTTGAAATACGGTCGGTCAGCTGGGCGCCCGGAACAATCCGTAGGCAATGTCTCTGAAAAACATCTAACAAATCTTCATCTTTATCCACTTTTCGGAGCCCCCATGCTTCAGAGCAATACTTGACCACTGTCATCACTGAATCGTAAAAATAAACAATCAAAACCAACTGTTTAAGTTTGAAAAATCATTTTGTAAGAAGAAATTCAAACTCTTAAAAGCAGTTGATTTTCAAAGACTACCATACCGTTAAAGGAAAGACATATCTTCTTAAGGTGTTTGGTACCATATGAATTTAGCTTATTTTCTTTGATTATTTATATTTTTTTTCTTTAAATTTGGCACCCACTACTACCAAAAGTAAATAACAGCTTACCGAGTTTTTTTTCAACTGAAATATTCCTTTCCTTACTTTTGCCTCATAAAATGTTTATAGTTGTTTAAGTTACCACTTAACCAGTCCAAACAACCCAATTTTATTTTCAGTGTCTTTGGTACTTTTGAGGTAATCAGAGTGGGCAGGTTTTCTGAACCTTCAGGTTCTTTTTGAGTGTTTTGCTCGGACCTCAAATCTTCGTATTCTAATATCTTAATACGATTGGGTATGAAATTAGATTATAATGATTATAATGTTCTGTTTCAGCCTACTATGCTACAGCTTGTCCCTCCCCTAATCAGCTACCTTGGAAATGAGAAGAAACTAAATTTAAAGGCGTTTGAAAGGATGCATACAATTATGTCAGGTGCTGCACCTCTCGGTCCAGCCACTGCAAATAAACTGCTTGAAAAATTAAGAAATCCTGGAATAACCCTCCAAGAAGGTATGTAGGTCTAGAGCTTAGAATTGAAGTTTACTGCTAATTGCACTTCGGCATAATAAAATCTAGGTCTACACCGTATGCCTGAAGTAACAGTTAGAGCAATAAACACAAGTTATCTTTTGGTATTTGACCAGTTAACAACTAATTGAATTTAAGCAAGATTAACTCTGTACCTGTTCGGACTAAATAACGAGTGAAATACTTTTGAACTTGTAATTGAAACTTGTTAGATAAATTCATACACTTATATGTGATTACAGCTTAAGGATTATTTATGGATTGTGGCTCTGAGTTAGTATTTAGCGCTATTATCATCTGAGTCGTGCCTTGAAATACTTGGATTACTTGTAATTACTTACAAATTACTGGATTTCTTGTCCCACTCAAAGATAAGCTACTATTTATTCTCATTGCATTCATTCAGCCAGTGCGGATCATTTCATAATTATGCTTATCGACAACTTTTCTGTGGATATACTTTTTTTCCTTAATTGTGTTTGGACTGATGCCGAGTCGTGAGTGAAATTTGCTTATCATGGACAATTGGAATACCGGTACGCTTTATTATTGCCCAGTTTTGAACTTTATTCAGCATAATCTTGATGAGGGGTTAGACCGTCAGTCGATTGTGAAATACGCCAGTGATTTTCTCCCGTATGAGGACGTTCTTGACGCTAAGAAACTTTTATATAGCAATTTCTTCCCAGATGAGCCTATACCTCTTCGTTCAGGACCCAGTGCTAAGATTAGTTCATTGTCGGACATTATTGCTACTCTGTCTCGCTGCTCTACATAAAATATTGATACTCCAGAGTTCGTGATCAAATCGCCCTCTGAAGTCCCCAGTATTCCGGCATCAGCTTATTCTATCCTTACCGCCAAAGTCAACCAGTGCCTTGATCAGCTAAAATCGTTTGCTCGCCTCAATAGTCCAGTAACGTCTATAAATAGTTCTTTGGTCTCAGATAGTAAGGCTACCAATCACAAACCTTCATACACCGTCGTTCTTAAATATCCGCCTCCAGAACTAAGAGACCCCACAAGGAAAAGCTTGATTCTTTCGCCGGACATGACGGAATTATGCCGGTAAAGTCTGATCCAGTAAGGAAAAGATGGGTTGTTGTCATGCAGGATAAAGTTTCCGCCAATTCTCTCGCCGCATCTGCTGTTGTGAGCTATCCAAATATTCTTGCTAAAGTGATCGATCGCCAACCTCTCGGAGTCATTAGGGGACTTCCCGATAGTGTTTCTAGCAGTATAATCATCTCCACTATTCCTGGTCGTGTTGAGGCCACCCAGATCGGCTCTTCTCATACATTCCGTTTAGAGTTCCTTGATTCCGCTGCACTAACATCTGCCATTGCTACGGGTCTGCGCATGGGTTACGAGTCTTTTAAAATATCGGAATACAAAGAACTGCCCAGACCGTGTCTTAGTTGCCAAGCTATGCATCATTCGTTAGCTCACTGCACATATGCCCCGAATGAGATTAAGTGCTCTAAATGTTCTGGACGCCATTCCAATATTAAAGACAATCCTTGCTTAGAGACTCTGAAATATGCCAACTGCGGCGAAGCTCATGTTTCCTATAGTATGAATTGCCCAGTTATCAATCTATGAACTCTACTCCAAAATGAACCAAGCCACTATTTTAAGCTTTGCTTCTCTCAATATTAACATTAACAAAAAGACAAAGACTTGTTAATTAATGAATTATTAGTCTTCCGAAATTTTCTATCCGTTCTTCTATCCGTTTCCGCAAAAAAACTAGCAATTTTCTTCCGTTCCTCATCAAAGCCCTCCGTGATTCATTGTGATGATAACATCTTAGCGATTTAATGTGACAGCACTGCCCATATAAACGTTTTCTTACCTTGTGATCGACGTTTCATAGAATCGTTCACATCTTTCGCTAAATGTTGCTCCAGTTTAAAGTCTCAACTCCAAAGTTTGCGTTTAAAAGACCTAAATTAGGTTTTAGCTGGTGACCTTAACTGTGACATTCTCAGTACCTCCAATAGGTCAACCCTCCTGCTAGAATCACTTCCTAGCAGATACCATGTCACAGATAAGAGCCTCTCATTCACGTATATTCATAACAGAGGAACGAATAAAAGATTGACGACGATCACCTTATTCTTAGCTGTAATTTGTCCTGTGAGCTATCTGGCAAAACACTTTCGGCTCAGCCGAAGTGGCATACGAAGTTGAACTGGGATCGTGCTAATGTCCCACTATACCATGCTACGCTAACTGCTTTACTGTCGACCATAAAAGTGCCATATCACCTGCTGCAAACGTCAGTTTCCTCGCCTTCCAGTAGAGTTGACCTCAATTGCTATTATTATCAAATTGGCCATTGCCTTAAATCAGCTTCCAAAGCTGCAGTGCCTGTGAATAAAGTTCGGATTGGTACAAGAAAGCCTAATTGGAACGTTGATCCTGAAGTAAAACGTGCTAAGCAAAAAGCCAAATTTCGGCTGCGTATGTGGATATCATGTGACCGACCATAGTCCAGAGCTGTGTTCTCTGTGAAAAAAAAGTGTAAACTTGAATATAAGACCAGTTTAAAGAGAGCACGCTTGAATGCATGGCCAGGCCCCACCGATAAGGCCTCATGGAATAAAGTTATTAACAGTGAGAAATGTTCTCCGCCTGCCCTATCTTGTCTCCAGCTAGCTAGTTTTGTTGATCATTACAAGCGCTTGTTCAGTATATTTAATAGTTTTCTTCATTTTTTTTATTATAAGTTGCCTTAACCTCTTGTACCATACCGTCTCCTGCAGGCTCATGTCCTGCCTGTAGCAATGTCTGATATTTTCCGGGCTGTAAGAAAAATTAAGCGTTCAAATAGTCTTGATGGTGACAGCCTTTCTTACCAACTTTTTGCTTATGATTGTCTTTCTCTACTTAACCATTTACAAATACTTTTCTAGTCCTGGCTAGCCCAGTCGCTTGTTCCAGATAGTTTCGTTTGTAGCCTTGTAAAGTCTATTCAAAAACGAGGCAAGGACGTCATGTGCAAATACTACTACTACTACTACTACTAATAATAACTCACTGCAGCACCAAGCCGCCTGAGGCCAACACAGCTACGCACGCTCCTTCTCCAACGTAATCTATTTAAAGCCTCCCTCTTTACACCCTCCCAGGAAGTTCCCATTTCCTTTAAATCTTTATTTATGACATCCTCCCAACCCAGACAAGGACGACCTGCTTTCCGTGTAGCCCCAGACGGTTGGCCAAAAAGGACAATCTTCGTTAATCTGTCATCCTTCATCCGTAGAACGTGGCCTAGCCATCTCAACCTTTCTCTCATTATAGCCCCAGAAAGCGGGATTGAACCATACTTTTCGTGCAACCTACTGTTTGAAATACGGTCAGTCAGCCGGGTACCCAGAACAATCCATAGGCAATTTCTCTGGAAAACATCTAGTAAATTTTCATCTTCTTTTCGGAGTGCCCATGCTTCAGAGCCATATTTGACCACTGTCATCACTGTAGCTTCCAATATTCTAATCTTGGTTTGTAGGCTTATCTTTCTATTCTTCCAAACTTTTTTTAACTGTGAAAAAAAACACCCTGAGCTTTAGCTATTCTACTTTTAACATCTTCACTGCTCCCACCATCTTTACTAATAATACTACCAAGGTAACTGAAGCTCCCAACCTGATCAATCTTTTCGTTACCTAATGTCACCTGTTCATCTTCACTTATTCCTAGCCTTAGTGACTTAGTCTTCTTAACATTAATTTTCAAGCCTATTTTAGCACCCTGAACTCGTAAAACCTCTAAAAATTCATTCATTTTGCACACACTATCATCTAATATGCTTAAATCATCAGCATAATCTAAGTCCAGGAGCGTTCTTCCTCCCCATTTGATTCCATGGTCTCCAATTGCCTTTCCTATGCCCCTTGAGAAAAAGTCCATTAAAATTATTCAGGTAAAGGGTGATAGAACACAATCCTGCTTAACTCCTCATATAATACAAAAGCAGATGCTAACCTCATTTCCTGCCTTAACCGCAGCAGTATTATTCTCGTACATAGCGCAAATCACTTTAATGTATTTTTCTGGTATACCATATAACGATAAAACCTTTGTTAACGCTGTTCTATCAACAGAATCGAAAGCTTGCTCATAATCGATAAAACTAAGGACCAAAGGTGTTTGACAACGAAGGGACTTCTCAATTATTAACCTAAGAGTGAAAACATGGTCGACACATCCTCTACCATTTCTAAAACCGCATTGTTCTTCCCTTAAAACTTTGTCTACAGCATGTCTCAGTCTAAAAAGTATCATATTACTCAGTAATTTGCTACCTACAGAGACCAGACTAACGCCTCGATAATTACGACACTCACTCTTGTCACCTTTCTTATACAGTGGTTTAATTAAGGTTTTCCTAAAATTATTGGGTACTTCCCCTTTTTCAAAAATCATGTTCATAATCTTCAGTAGCTTATTCCTAACCTCAGGGCCACCATATTTAAGGAACTCATTAATCATACTATCAGCACCTGGGGCCTTATTATTTTTTAATCCTTTTAGTACTGTCGCTAATTCTTCCTCACTAAACAAATCTTCCTTCACATCCAAGGTATCACAAACTTTTTCATTTTCATCTATATCTTTTCCTGCAACTGTATCTCGGTTTAGCACATTCTCAAAATGTTCCACCCATCTTTCTTTCACTTTTTCCTTATCACCAATTGTGGCCCCATTTCTATCTTTAACTGGGACTAGTCCGGATCGGCTACTCCCTTTCAATTTATTAACATGCCAGAAATGTCTTACTGTTGACATTTCTGTGGCTTTCGATAATATTGTACACCCTCAGGCTGTATTTTCAATTGCGTCTTCAGGTGTTAATCCAACTGTACTATGTTTATTGTCTTATTGGTATTCTAAGTCTGAAATTCAAGTTATCTGGAATGGCCAAATATCTGACCCGGTAAAAATTAATAAAGGAGTTCGGCAAGGTGCCGTGTTGTCTCCTAGTATATTTAAATGTGTGCTTGCATCGTGCCTGCGTCCCCTTAAAAGTCCTGTTTTTTACGATAATATTGGTTTGTCTTATGTTGCATATGCAGACGACGTTCTACTTGTTGCCGACTCGCCGTGGGTTGCTTTACAATTTTACTATATTAACCAATGAACTATCTAAGATTGGACTGTCAGTTAATGCGTCTAAATGTGAGTTTATTTGTTTTAGTAGCCCTTATGCGGTCGCTCTACCCGTTACTGGGACTGCATTTCTACCGTGTTCTTCTTTAGTTAGTTGGCTTGGTCTGTGTTTCGGCCCAACTCTTTTCACTACCTGTTCATCCCTAGTCAATCAAGCCGTGAAAAACCTACGCGTCGCTTACGGGAAAATATCCCCAAACAAAAGCCGTTACAACCGTAATGGTTTGTGTATGATTTATAACGCTTATTGTGCCCCTGTGCTTTTGTTGTTATCGGGCATGGCTCATCTGTTTCGTAAGAGAGATCACCAGGCTCTACGTGTGGCCTATTTCAGATATTGCAAATTCCTCCTCCAGCTTCTTAGATGGCACCCAATCAGAAAATTCATTGCTCGATTTGGTTTAATAGACGTGCCTTCTCGGATTCAGTCTTCCAGTGATGATTTATGTAAAAAGACTATAAACTTCATTCACGTTTATGACCCTCTGCAGCCTTTTTTCCATATTGAAACTGGTTAATGAGTTCATGTTGTCCTTGTTAGTTGAAAATAGCGATGAAGACCTCATTTCCCTTCCGTAACAAACAAACACATAGTAGAATCAATAGGGAAAATCTTTTCAAGACACTGGAAATCAAGTCTGTGGATATTTTGGCCCTATGTTCAAGGGCTGTCTTCAGCACAATACGAGAAAGAAAAAAAAATGTATAAATAAACTTACATTATATATATATATATATATTTCTTTCTCGAATTGTGCTAAAGACGGTGCTTGGACATAGGGTCGAAACATCCACAGATTTGATTTACACTGTCTTGAAAAGATTTTCCCTATTGATTCTACTTTGTGTTTGTTTCCTTGCTGGTTTGAATTTCTTTTTTCGCTGTTTATTGTTTTTTTTTTTATTATAATACTCCTACTTTGTCTTTTTTACATTTTTACGGGTAATATAGTTCATTTATTCATAAGTCAAAGGGTGCAAATGAGTCAAAAGGGTGTAATTGAGTCATTTGAGTCAAAGGGTGCAATTTGATAGCGTCTTCACTACTTCATCATATCCTCCAATTAAAACATTTTGTGTTAGAATTAACATTACAGGCTTCTTAGAAGAATGACTCTCCTAATGTGTTATCTGGAATGGTTTTCCTTTCTAAATAGAAAATAGAAATAGAAAAATAGACTAAATAGAAAAATGACAATTGATTATATTCACCCAATGGTGTCAGTCTATCCACTGCTAAAAAAATTTCTTAAAATTTACGTTAAAGTACAAAATTAAAATTCACTGCAAAGTGCATTTTGAGATATAAAAAAAAATCTAGGTCTTTATATGATGTCTGATCTAATAGCTACAAAATAACCATGATATCGAGTCAGAGGGTACAAACTGATTATATCTATACTAGTCTATCCTACCCTTCTATTAATACATTTTGCATATTAAAATTTCAGACTTCTTAGAAGAATTAATCTCATAATGTGTTCTCTGGAGTTGTTCTCCTTTGGGAGCATGATTAAATAAAAATTGGCAATTTACAAGGTTCAGCCTTTCGGTCTGCGCAACCACTGTTAATAAACTTATTGAAAAACTAAATGTGAAGAATCCCCTCCAAAAAAGAACAATTCTAGCTCTATACAATGTACCTAGGCTAACAGCAGTCTAACAGTAATTCTATTAAGTCAAATGATGCAAAATAACATATATAATGTGAAGCCTATTGGTATTTTCTGTAAACACATCCACCACTCTTCCTTCTACGAACAGTCTTCACTTGAACCCTCGTTTGCTAAGCCAATATAAAATACGAAGAAACATGGTGGAGTTGGATTTACAGAAGAAGAAACCCCACAGCAAGTATCCGGCGAGCGTAAGAGTTAAACAGACATAATTCTAGTGGGATAACTTATGTAAATGGTTGACTAGTGCCAATCTGGTCTTAAGCAATGGTATAATTTGCTATGGGGTAAGGGGGTAGGCAACTGCTTCCCCCAAACCCCAGTTTCCCGCTCCAGACCCCAGCTCCCCCAGTCAAAATTTAGTTTCTTCAAAAATCTTGTCAAAACTGAGGTTAATATTGTTGTAATAATTTAAGTGTCCAGAGAAACGGCTCGGTTTTCTGTAGTATATGTACTGTAAAGATAGTACTGTAAAGGTATATATAAATATGTAGCCTTTATAGTACTATTTGGTACATTTTCATTGTCATTTTCACTTCATTTGGGAAAATCGGCTTCAAATTTGCCCCCCCCCAAGATCTTGACGAAATTACGGCACTGGCTTCAAGTTGTTAAAAGCCTGGTGTCATGAAAATAGTCATAAAAATTGTGTACTATGTATACCGGCCATTCTCTTAAACAGCGTTGCAAAAGAATTAACTTACCAGACTTATTAGAACAATGATTCTCCTAATCCCGTTGCAGGTATAGGTAAAAGGTAAAGAATACGGTATTAGACTTTACAGTCCCTAACAGCGGTGCTGATCTCCGTTTCTTGGCCATTCAGCCAGCAAGTGCAATGGGGGATTGGGGGTCAACCATCCTGTGCTTTCGCACACCCTTCCTGTTTACATTCCCCAGATTTCTCTAGGTACCCATTTAGAGCTGAGTCGACTCTAGCTGAGCTTATAGGGTCATGCCACTGACCCCTGTCCCAAACTAAATAATTGGATACACAAGGATTCAAACCCTCGCCCTCTCAGACAAAGGATCCTGAAACCAGCACCACCAATCCACTCAGCCAGGACAGCTGAGTTCCAGGGGCAGGATTGAATTGAGGAAAACGAATTTATCTCATTTAGTCCAGCAAATGGTTTCGGCCTAACCATTAACAATAAACATCTTAAAAAACCCATCACTCTTAGGATACCCCACAATTCCACTTAGCTGTAAAGTATGCCTAAAGAAAGGAAGAACGAAAGTCTACTCAAGATAATGGAATTAACAGAAATCGAATGGGTAAAGCAAATAAAGTGAGAAATATATCTGAAGAAAATACAGAAGGATCAAGAAATATAACCGACTTTTTTATTTCTCTGGTGAAATTGCTGAAATAACCCTGATTCAAATTACTCTTTTTGGTGGCAATATTTGTTACAAAGATCCATAGCCCTGACTCAAAAGGTAAAACTGAAAAGCAAACAGTAAAAAGGGTTGTTTAGGCAAAACAAATTTCCTGCTTTGACAAGTGCTCGAACCGCATTATAGTTACACCTGTGGGGTAGAAACGCTTGCACTACTAAGCAAAAAACTGAAATGATAAGAACTTGGTTGATAAGCTTATATCGAACCAAATTTGCTCTCCATCATTGTCATTCAATATATTTATATATACAATTGTATCTTTTGATATTATTTGTTTATAATTATAACAGTTATATCTTTTAATAAAATACAATTATATCTTTTG